>NC_133662.1:13201591-13462936 GCF_037893015.1 Macrotis lagotis
TTTCACCCCAATCTTACTCCCACCCCCACAGAAAGAAATCTGTCAGTCTTTACTTTGTTTCCATGTTGTACCATGATCCAAATTGGGTGTTATGAGAGAGAAATCATATCCATAAAGAAGAAAAGAAGGTAACAAGATCAGACAATAAGATATATGTTTTTTCTAAATTAAAGGGAATAGTTCTTGAACTTTGTTCAAACTCCACAGCTCCTTATCTGTATACAGATGGCACTCTCCTTTGCAGACAGCTCAAAATTGTTCCCGATTATTGCACTGATGGAGTGAGAGAGTCCTTCAATGTTGAACATCCATCCCATGTTGCTGTTAGGTTAGTGTTTTTCTGGTTCTGCTCATTTCACTCAGCATCAGTTCATGCAAATCCCTCCATGCTTCCCTGAAATCCCATCCCTCCTGGTTTCTAATAGAACTATAGTGTTCCATGACATACATATACCACAGTTTGATAAGCCATTCCCCATTTGAAGGACATTTACTTGATTTCCAATTCTTTTGCCACCACAAACAGGGCTGCTATAACTATTTTTGTACAAGTAATGTTTTTACCCCTTTTCATCATCTCTTCAGGGTATAGACCCAGTAGTGGTATTGCTGGGTCAAAGGGTATGCATATTTTTGTTGCCCTTTGGGCATAGTTCCAAATAGCTCTCTAGAAGTGTTGGATGAGTTCACAGCTCCACCAACAGTGTAATAGTGTCCGAGATTTCCCACAACCCTTCCAACAATGATCATTATCTTTCCTGGTATTATTGGCCAATCTGAGAGGTGTGAGGTGATACCTCAGAGAAGCTTTAATTTGCATTTCTCTAATAATTAATGATTTAGAACATTTTTTCATATGGCTATGGATTGCTTTGATCTCCTCATCTGTAAATTGCCTTTGCATATCCTTTGACCATTTGTCAATTGGGGAATGGCTTTTTGTTTTTTAAAAATATGACTCAGTTCTCTGTATATTCTAGAAATGAGTCCTTTGTCAAAATCATTAGTTGTAAAGTTTTTTTTTGCAATTTACTACATTTCTTTTGATCTTGGTTACATTGGTTTTATCTGTTCAAAAGCTTTTTAATTTAATGTAATTGAAATTATCTAATTGGCTTTTGGTGATGTTCTCCAACTCTTCTTTAGTCATAAACTGTTCCCCTTTCCATAGATCTGACAGGTAAACTAGTCCTTGATCTTCTAATTTGCTTATAGAATTGTTTTTTTATGTCTATGTCCTGTAACCATTTGGATCTTATCTTGGTAAAGGGTGTGAGGTGCTGGTCTAATCTAAGTTTCTTCCATACTAACCTCCAATTGTCCCAGGAGTTTTTATCAAAGAGGGAGCTTTTATCCCAATGGCTAGACTCTTTGGTATTATCAAGCAGCAGATTACTATAATCATCTCCTGCTTTTATACCTAGTCTATTCCACTGGTCCACCACTCTATTTTTTAGCCAATACCAAACAGTTTTGATGACTGATGCTTTATAATGTAATTTTAGATCAGGTAAGGCAAAGCCACCTTCTTTTGCACTTTTTTTTTCATTAAGCTCCTGGCAATTCTTGATTTTTTATTTCTCCATATGAATTTACTTACAATTTTTCCCAACTCATTAAAGTAATTTTTTGGAATTGTGATTGGTAGGGCACTTAACAGCTAGTTTAGTTTTGGTAGAATTGACATATTTATTATATTAGCTCTCCCTATCCATGAGCAGTTGATATTTGTCCAGTTATTTAAATCTGATTTAATTTGTGTGAGAAGTGTTTTATAACTGTTTTCAAAAAGATTCTGAGTCTGTCTTGGCAAATAGACTCCAAAGTATTTTATATTGTCTGAGATTACTTTTAATGGGATTTCTCTTTCTAGCTCTTCCTGCTGTATCTTGCTAGACATATAGAGAAAAGTTGAGGATTTATGAGGGCTTATTTTATAACCTGCAACTTTGCTAAAATTGCTAATTGTTTCCAGTAGTTTTTGGATGATTTCTTGGAATTCTCTAGGTAGACCATCATGTCATCTGCAAAGAGTGAGAGTTTTGTCTCTTCGTTCCCAATTCTAATTCCTTTAATTTCTTTTTCTTCTCTAATTGCTGATGCTAACACTTCTAATACAATATTGAATGGTAGTGGTGATAATGGGCACCCTTGTTTCACCCCTGATCTTATTAGGAAGGCATCTAGCCTCTCCCCATTGGATATAATGCTTGTTGATGGTTTCAGATAGATACTGCTAATTATTTTAAGGAACAGTCCATTTATTCCTACACTCTCTAGTGTTTTTAATAGGAATGGATGCTGTATTTTGTCAAAAGATTTTTCAGCATCTATTGATATAATCATATGATTTCTGATAGGTTTTTTGTTGATATAATTGAGTATACTAGCAGTTTTCCTAATATTGAACCAACCCTGCATTCCTGGAATAAATCCTAATTGATAACTATGTATTATCCTTGATATAACTTGTTGTAATCATTTTGCTGAGATTGTATTTAGGATTTTTGCATCTATATTCATTAGGGAAATAGGTCTATAATTTTCTTTCTCTGTTTTAACTCTTCCTGGTTTAGGTAACAGTACCATATTGGTTTCATAGAAAGAGTTAGGCAGAGTTTCATCTTTCCCTATTTTCCAAAGAGTTTATATAGGATTGGAACCAATTGTTCCTTAAATGTTTGGTAGAATTCACTTGTGAATCCATCAGACCCTGGAGATTTTTTTTAGGGAATTCAATAATGGCTTGTTGAATTTCTTTTTTCTGAGATAGGGTGGTTTAGGTATTTAATCTTCTCTTCATTTAACCTGGGCAACTTATATTTTTGTAAATATTCATCAATTTCACTTAGATTATCAAATTTATTGGCATAGAGTTTGGCAAAATAATTTCAAATTATTACTTTAATTTCTTCCTCATTGGTGGTGAGTTCACCTTTTTCATTTATGATACTAGCAATTTGGTTTTCTTCTTTCTTTTTTTTTAATGAAATTGACCAGAGGTTTATCAGTTTTGTTGGGTTTTTTTCATAATACCAACTTTTGGTTTTATTTATTAATTCAATAGTTTTTTGCTTTTGATTTTATTAACTTCTCCCTTAATTTTTAGAATTTCTAATTTGGTATTTAAATGGGGATTTTTGATTTGTTCTTTCTCTAATTTTTTTTAGTTACACGTTTAGTTCATTGATTTCTTCTTTCTCCAATTTATTCATGTAAGCATTTAGAGCTATTATATATCCCCTGAGAGTCACTTTGAATGAATCCCATAGGTTTTTGTATGCTGTTTCATTATTATCATTATCCAGGATAAAATGGTTAATTCTTTTTATAATTTGTTTTTTGATCCACTTATTTTTTAAAATGAGGTTATTCAGTTTCCAATTTGTTCTGGGTTTATATCTCCTTGACCCATTATTACATATAACTTTTATTGCATTGTGATCTGAGAAAGATGTATTCACTATTTCTGCCTTTCTGCAGTTGATCATTAGGTTTTTATGTCCTAGTACCTGGTCAATTTTTTATAAGTTCCATGTACTGCAGAGAAAAAGGTATATTCCTTTCTATCCCCTTTCAGTTTTCTCCATAAGTCTACCATATCTAATTTTTCTAACAATCTATTCACCTCCTGAACTTCTTTCTTGTTTATTTTATGTTTCAATTTATCTAGATCTGATAGTGGAAGGTTGAGGTCTCCCACTAGTAGAGTTTTGCTGTCTGTGTCTTCCTGTAGTTCTTTCAGCTTCTCCTCTACGAATTTGGGTGCTGTCCCACTGGGTGTATATATATTCAATATTCAAATGACTTTATTGTCTATGGTACCTTTTAGGAAGATAAAGTTTCCTTCCTTATCTCTTTTAATGCTATCTTTGCTGCTGCTTTGTCTGAGATAAGGATTGCTACCCCTGCTTTTTTTACTTCAGCTGAAACAAAATATATTTTGCTCCAACCTTTTACCTTTACTCTATATGTATCTCTCTGCTTCAAATGAGTTTATTTTGAGCAGAATATTGTAGGATTCTCGCTTTTAATTCACTCTGCTATTTGCTTAACATTTTAAGGGAGAGTTCATCCCATTTACATTAAATTTTATGATTACTAATTCTTTATTGCCCTCTGTGCTATCTTCCCTCTGTTTGTATTTTTCCTCCTTCCCCCTTATCCATTTTCCCCAGTATTTTGTTTCTGACTACCACCCCCTACAGTGTATTTGCCCTCCTCTATCACACCCTCCTCTTTCTTTCCCCTTTTCCTTTTGCCCTTTTCCCTTCCCTTCCTTTTGTTATTTCCCCTTTTTCCCCCCACTCCCCTTCCCTTTCTCCATCCCCCCTCCCCTTTTAATACTTGAAAGGTTAGATGTTTTATAAGTTAACTGAGTATGTGTAGGTTAACTTTAAGTCCAGTCTGATGAGAAGAAGATTCAGGTGTTTCTCATTTGCTCCCTTCTTCCCCTCTATTACCATAGGTTTTTTGTACCTCTTAGTGTAATGAGATTTACCCAATTCACTCCCCTTTCTCCTCCAGTCTCTTTCCTGTCCCCCTTTTTAAGGAGGGTAGTGTTTTTTAGATCATTCTATATAAGTCATAGAACATTCTGAGTGTCTGTCCCTTCTAGTTCAGTATATTCTATCGAATAGAGTCAAAATTCCTGAGAGTTATTAGAGTCTTTCTCCCAAGTGCAGTTAAATAGCAGTGGAGTTAGATAGCAGTCTCATGGGTAGGTCATGAATGTCCATCATTTCTGGCTAGGTATAGTCTCTGTGTTAGAGTTACAGTTCTCAAGATTTATGAGAATCCTTTTTCCCCTATACTGGGATATAGCCAGTTTCAACTTACTGGATTGCATTTTTTTTTACCTTTTCATGTGTCTTTTGAACTTCCTGTTTGATGTCCAAATTTTCTGTTTAGCTCTGGTGTTTTCATCAGAAAATTTTGGAATTCTTCCATTTTGTTAAATGTCCATCTTTTTCCCTGGAAGAGAAGCCTCAGCGTTGTGCGAAATTAGATTCTTGGCTGCATTCCAAGCTCCCTTGTTCTTTGAAATATCTTGTTCCAGGCCCTTTGATCCCTTACTGTTGATGCAGCCAGGTCCTGTGTGATCCTTACTGTGTCTCCTGGATATTTAAATTGTTTCTTTCTGGTTGCTTGCAGGATTTTCTCTTTTATCTGATAGTTCTGGAGTTTGGCCACAACATTCCTTGGTGTTTTCATTTTAGGATCTTTTTCTGGTGGGGATCGATGTACTCTTTCAATAACTACTTTACCCTCCATTTCCATGATATCAGGGCAGTTTTCCATCACTAGATCCTGTAATATTAAGTCCAGGCTTTTTTTCTCTTCAATGTTTTCAGGAAGTCCTATAAGTCCATCATTTCATATTTTTCCACAGTTGCTGTTGCTGTTTGTAATACCCTTCATCAATTTCTCCGAACTTCCATCTATTATATTTCTTCTCTCCTTTCCCTCTGTTCCTCTTCAAAAATGTGCTGTGGGGCAGCTGATTGTACAGCAGACAGCACACCAGCCCTGGGGCCAAGTACCCCCAAACCTGCATGCCACCTCAGAGACCCAGCCCCATGGTCCCAGACAGATCACCCAATCCCACCACCTAGGCAAGCAGTTTTGATAAAACAGTGGTCCGTGGAAAACTTCTGCAGAAGGGTCATATGAAGTCAGAGCAAGTCAGATTGACCACTCCCTGAACTTCTGCTATTCTCAACACTTTCCCCTTTTCTGTTTACATAATAAACTCACAGTTGCCTGACATGATGTTCAACCTATATTAAATGATTCTGGATTCTCTTGATAGCATTCAGTTACAGAATAAAATATTTTGATTAAACATGGAAAACAGCAATGTAGAAACACCAAGAAAATCAATATAAGACACAATTGTGTAATACTCTGGGCCCAATGCCCAAAGAGGATTGGATTTTGAAACCACTCAGTCATCTCTTCAGTTAAATCTCATTAAGAGGCTTCCTGAATGTCTTGAGCCTACATATACAAATCATCAATACCAAAAGACATAATAGAATTCCCAAACAATCCATTAAGGTGATCCCTAAAGTTTTTCCATTCCCATTGCATATCATTATACAATATGGGTGTTACACAAAAGTGAGAAAATTTATATTTTTGTGATAAAATTTATAATTGTATTGCAATTGTAATCTCATCTCTCCACAAGATACCCTGTGTTCACTACATAGGTTTGTAATGCATTAATCAAATGATAAAGATCTTCATTAATTCTCCCTTGGATATTTAATGCTCTAGAAACATTTTCTGACAGTTCTTGAATAAATTTTTGCTTCTATCTTTTCCTTATTCATCATTTATATGGACATAGTTGTGGATGTAACACCTGCAATAGCTATTATAACAATATTCCAAACACAATGCAACTTATATATCTCTTTAGCCTAATTCTTATTATCTTTTCTAAAAGCTAATCAGCAGGACACATATACCAGCCTTCTACTTTAGTGGGTATTATAGAAAATTTTATTTGTCTTATTAAAAAAAATCATCATTCATCACTTAATTATCTACGTATGCTCAAATAATGCAGTTGTAACAGTTAATATTAAACCCATCTTTTTCTCCAGTAATACTGACATTTTTGGAAGATCCTATCATGAAAATGATATTTGGTTCTGGGCATGCAGTCAAGACAATTTTTTTTGCATAAGATATTTTGCCCAACATCATGTATTGCTGCCATAGCCTTCCATATCTCCAAATTAGCTAATCCTATTTCTGGGTATATAATTGGTTAAATATATCCCGGCATACCCCATGAAATAATTTATCATGAAAATTCCACACTTATAACAAAATAGAATGATCATAAATTCCTCTATGTGGTTTGTGACAGGCAACCCAGAGTGGAAAACATTCATGTTTAAAATCCCAAGCATGTAAATTTAAACTAGGAGGTTCTATAGGAAATCTTTTTCTTCCTTTAGTACTTTCTATAAATGTAATTCCTAACAATTCTAAGGTCCTAAATGCTCCCATGCAATAAATATTTTGATGAATTGAATGATTAGTTTTACTTTATATAATACACGGTTCAACAGTACACTTAAAAAAAACCCCATGGGTGTCATACTGTTTAAGTCAGAAAAATTATACCTAACTTTTCAGCATCTCTTTGATATTTCCAATAGTAAATTTTTTATATCACAAATAATTTGCAGCTTCCCCCATCAAAACAGCTTCAGCTGGGGTGGCTAGGTGGCACAGTGGATAGAGCACTAGCCCTGGAGTCAGGAGTACCTGAGTTCAAATCTGGCCTCAGACACTTAATAATTACCTACCTGTGTGACCTTGGACAAGTCACCTAACCCCATCGCCTTGCCCAAAAATAAAAAATAAAAACCAGCTTCAGTCATACTTTTCTTCCCCTAGTATAATAGTTACCCTAGGAAGGTTTTGAATAAGTCTAGCATTCAGTTATTTTACAGTCCCAAAATTGTTCATTTAATTTTTGATGTAAGCATCAAAAATTGTCCCTAAGTCCATGTCATGCTTTCTTTTTGCATTGTCTGTCCTTACTTCTCCTCTTATCCTTTCTTTCTTGATTTCTTAAAAGTAAGTTATTCATTTTCTGTATTACTTGATTCATCCAGTCCTGCATGGCCTGATTTTCCTTTCTGGTATCCAGAAAGTTCCTCCATCTGTGGACAAAACAGAAGCATTCCTCGACCTCAGGTTAGTAATAGATCAAGTCCTTTCCATTGTCCATCCTTAGGGTCCTTCCACATGATCATGCCTTTCTCTTCATTTTGCATATCCTTATTAAAAAAAATCTTTCTGTAGGTGTTAATCAATTATCATTCAGTGTTAAAAATCGTGGTATATAAGGCAAGATTTATTTTCCTCTTAGCTTTTCCTATTGTCCGTATATATTCCCCCTTCTTCTGTACTTCCAGAAATCACCCAAAATCTTTGTTTCCTATCTACTAAAGCTTGACCAGTGAGGTTATAGGAAATGCCTGTAATATGTTTTATATAGGCAGAATTGTTTAAATGCCATAGAAATATATCCAGAGCTACAATCTATTTTTATGGTTTTTCATACTCCTGCAGTAGCAAAACAATGGAATAAATGATCAATCATACCTTGAGTAGCCTCTGAACTTTGTGCTGTTGTCACAGTATATAAATTAAATGAATCTACAGTAACATGAATAAATTTCATTTTTTCCAAAAGATGCATAATGAGTCACATCTATCTGCCACAACTCATTAGGAGTCTGGCTTCTAGGATTTTTTAGAATAATTTGGAGGAGTAGGCAAATATGGAATGCATAGTTGACAGGATATTACTATATTCCTACATTGTACTCTGGTTTTTTTTTTTTAATTCTTTCCTTAGTAAAGAGGTATTCTGTTGAAAATTTTTTGTGAGACAGTCTAGCTTGTTCTTTTCCTAAGCTTGTAAGGAGTGGAAGGGTTAATTGATTGGCCCTATGATTACCTTCATATATAGGCCCAGGCAATCCAGGGTGGGAATTTATATGTTCAATATAAAGTGATTGTATCTATTTCTTATAACTTATTGTAATTCTCCAAAGAGTTAATATAATTCTTCATCAGTGCTATGTTTAATAAAGTCTGTTTCTTTGTGTCTGATCACATGATAATTACACTTAATATCTGTAAAAATGTTAAGGGATTGTAGCTATTCTTTAATACCATTAATATAGCATATAATTCATTCTTTTGTGTTGATTTAAAAAGGAGTTTGTAATTTCTTTTCTATTATAGCATTTATGCTTGTACCTATTTAGGTCTAGAATAAGGTCCATCACATTGTTTAAAAATTTCAGGGAACCCAGAGGGTCATAACTTCTGATATTTTTGTTCATTACCTCTACAAAGCAATCAATCATTAATTCCAGCCTTTGACATCATTACAGTAAAATATTGACAAAACTAGATTGCATAACTTTCTCAACATCTTGCTCATCAGTTAAGTTACTTATTGGATGACATAATTTTCAATTTCTCAATCATTTTTCAAAGTCCCTCACATATACTCAAGTTACTGGAAAGAATTACTCCCAATCTCTTATGCACTTTTCTTCTGAGTTTACCATCTTGGTTTTATTTCTATTTATTTTTTAAAATTGAACATTAAATTATTAACCTACATGAAATATAAAGTTTCCATGCTGACATCTCATTCTTTTAAAGTTAACCTTATAACTAAATATCTATTACACACATTTTTTTCACATCTGTTTTAAGGGCTTATTTTCCTCTTGTACAAACATACTCCTATTTTCAAAAAGAAAATTAGATTCTCTATGCATTTAGTTTATATATATATATATATATATATGTATATATATATATATATATACATGTATGTATATATAAATAATTTTAGAAACCAAATGTAAATCTTTCACCAATGCCAGTGTTGCAAGATACATATATGATTTCTTCCTTCTTAAACAACAATATTTATAAGTAAACTAGTTCGAACTTACATATAAATATTCCTTTTCATAAACATGAGGTGGAAAAACAAAACTTTTCACAAACTCTCTGGATCAAAAAGACCTTGAGAGATACAGACTTTTGGCAGGTATTCTCTAATTTTCTTATAACAAATCTTTACAAATGTGATGGATGACACTTCAATTCATTCATTTGTTATTGTAATACGATTTTAAATTCTCAAAAAAATTGTTTAAATCTATTCTTATGCAAAGTTTACTATTCACTTTACTCCCTAAAACTTTGCAACATAAAAAAATTCTTAAGACCAGATGTTTCTAAAAATCTGTTTTCATGAGTACAAGATTGTCTTTATAGTTCGCTTAATAATCTTATAAATTCCAAAACTCATATTCAAAATTACCTCATACCTCCTGTTCAAAATTTAAAAGTTTGTAAATTATTCTTATCTGTGTCAGTGCTATTCTAACTTCTCAATGCTCTAACTTAAAAGAGCTTTTATCCTTATGATCAACATTTCTTAAAATTAAAACCTTGAGTAATATTATCATATCATATCATATTCAAAATTGTACATTTTTACAAAACCCTTAATTTATTTACATGTATTTTCAAATTACTTTGTTTAGAAGATTATTAACCCATCATAGAATCATCTAATTGAAGAAACAATAATAAGATGATAAAAAATTAACATTTACCTAGCAATTGCTTTCACATCAAACTTTTCATATTATGGTGTTTATTACTTTCCAATCATTTCACTTCCAGTTATTGCAAAAGTGGCAGTCTAATGCAATTTTCAAATTACCCTAGGCTCATTTAAACATTGATCTCTGTTTAGATTGATAACTCTCTATACTTTCTTCTCTTCTTACATTTATTTATAAATCACTTTTCAAAGTTCACAGAATCCATCTTATATTTATGCAAAGTCAAACCTCATATTTTCTTTTTTCATGCTTAAACCAACTTACATACTTCACAAATGGTTCAAAACCCCCCAATTCTTACAGAACCTATTACTCATCCTGAACTACTTACATTTTTCATTAATATACTCTTCCATACTCTTTTTCATAAATTCTTTTATTAAGACCAGTCAAGAAAAAATAATTTTTGGGACAATTTCAATTTCTTCTAGGTCCCTTGGAAGTATAATTTGCCAAATCAGTAAGTAAAACCCTGTTAGTCAGTCATACTAGAAAAGAATCAATAGAGAATAAGAGAAAATAATGGAACCCCTTCTCTTCCAAAAACAACATTATTTTCAGGAAAATGTCATGTGGCACCAAAATAATGAATTTTTGAAAAAGAAAAAGATCCAGTTTTGAAAAGAGAGAAAAGAAAGAGGATCAACCAATCTGAACACAAAGACATGACAGCAGGCCTGACTATGCAGAGACAGCTAAGAGCTTCCCTCTGATTATATTTTAAAACAAACACATATTAAACAAATAAATGGAGTCAAAGCACATTCCATTTTTCACAATACATTTTTTCCATTCAAAGGCTTTAATATTTAACACTTCTTGATTTTGACTGGTATAACTTTTGAGCAGGCAAACAGTCACTCAAAAATCTCTCAACCTAATTGGAATATTCCCTGAAGGGGAGAGTCCTAAATCTTTTCGGGGGGTGGGGTGGGGAATCTTCTGGGTTTTTTTTAAATCCTCACTTGACCCAGAATTTTTTGTAATAACTAACATTATCAAACTCTATATTGATAAACTCCTGAAGCTATAATGTTACCATATAATTCTGGTAAAAGATTAACTATCTAGTTTTCCTACTTCTGACATTTCTATGTAGCCCAATTATATACTTAGAATTAACCAACTCTCTTGTCTTTCTGGAATTTACTTTCCCCAAACTTTCTCAAATTAAAATAGCATTTCTTTCTATGATTTCTTTATTTAACATATTTGGAAATATATACTGTCGTCTTCCTGATTCTGTTAAATCTAAATAAATTCCCTTAACACTTGTTTTACCAAGTCTTCATGAAATAATTTTCTTTCTCTAAGCTACTCCTTTTTCTAAAAATCCTGATTCTGCTAACTTCAAGATAGAGAGATAAGAGCTAGAACTGCAAGTAGACAAGTTACAGAGAGGGAGAAGAGGTGTAGGGAATCATTCTTGCAGAATCACAGTGAAGAAACAGGGAAGAGAGAAAGCCAACAGTATTTTATCATATTAATATTCATTTATCTGTTCATCCACTGTTCTCCAATCATGTAGATTCAAAGTACCTTCACTTTTTTCATTTAAAATAAATTTATTTATTTTTGAATTTTGCAATTTTCCCCCAATATCATTTCCTTCCCCTCACCCCCCAGAGAAGGCAGTCTGTTAGTCTTTATATCCATGCTATATATATTGATCTAAATTGAATGTGTTGAGAGGGAGAAATCATATCCTTAAGAAAAAAAATAGGAGCATGTGGGGAAGCAGCCAGAGCAGAACCGAGCCACTGGGAGGAGGTGGAGGAGGGGGTAGCAGCAGCAGCTGTGGGGCTGGGGGGCAGTTCTGCTGCACATAGAAGGACTCTGTACCTGGAAAGAGATCTCCTAAGTGCCTGTTCAGATGTGAACAGCATGGATTCCGTGGACAGTGAATATGGCCTTAGGAAGACAGAAAGTCACTCGAGCTCCCAGGTCACTCGAGACCAACAAGGTAGAGCTCACAGTCTGGGAGACTGATATGCCAAAGCATTTGGTTGGCTGGCTAATTGGCAAACAGGGACAATATGTGAGTTTCCTCAAACAAGCATCTGGTGCGAAGATCTATATTTCGACACTTCCTTATACTCAGAACTTCCAGATCTGCCATGTAGAAGGGTCTCAGCATCATGTAGATAAAGCACTTAGTTTAATTGGTAAGAAGTTCAAATTGTTGAACCTGACCAATATTTATGCTCCTCCCCTTCCTTCACTGACTCTGCCTTCTCTGACAATGACTTCCTGGCTCATGATCCTCAATGGTGTTACTGTGGAAGTGATTGTGGTCAACCAGGTGAATTCTGGGCACATGTTTGTGTAGCAGCATACGCACCCCACCTTCCATGCACTTTGCAGTTTGGACCAGAAGATGTATCTTTCTTATTCTCAGACTGGGATTCCAACCTTACCTACATCAGTAGAAGTAGCCATAATCTGTGCTTCCCCTGGGGTGCATGGGGCCTGGTGGCATGCCCACTTTGGTGCCTACTGCAAAGAGAGTGATGAAGTTGAGATTTCTTATGTGGATTATGATGGATACAAAAGAGTGAAAACTAAAATTCTTCGACAAATCAGGTCTGATTTTGTCTTACTGCCATTCCAAGGAGCAGAAGTCTCATTGGATAATGTGACATCTCTGTCAGATGAGGATTATTTTTCACCAGAAGCTGATGCAGCTGTAAATGAAATGACCAGAGGTACACCACTGCTTGCTCAGGTTACCAATTACTATTCCACTGCCTCTCATACAGTTATGGAGTATGATTGGAGAAGAGGTGGTGTCCAAAAACTAAACACTGGTGGAAAGAGGACTAGCTCAATGGATAGACAGCTACTATACAAGCCTTTGATACCCTCCCCACTCCAGGCAACCACTTCCTAAATCCTTTTTTGTATTGTATTAGAATTGGACTTGGCAATCATGGGAAAGAATTGTTTCACATCAGAATACTAAAAAACTTACATGAGTAGATGCAATGGAAAATAGACTTTATACAAAGTAATATTGCAGGATGATCAGCTGTGAACAATGTACCTTTTCTCAACAATGCTATGACCCAAGAGAACTCTGAAGGATTTATGATGAAGAATGTTAAGATAAAGCTGATGGTGTCTGAATACAGACTAAAGCATGCTTTCTTCACTTCATTTTTCTTGAGGTTTCTCTTTTGGGGGGGGGGGCTATTTTTACTTTTACAACATGGCTATTGTAGTAATGTTTATCATGACTACACATTTTTAACCTATATCAAGTAACTTGCTTTCTCAATGAGTGGGGAGTAGGTTGGGAGGAAAGGAGGGAATTTGGAATTCAAGGTTTTGGAAGTTAATGTTGGAACTTGTTTTTGAATGTAACTGGGGGGGAAAGATAAAATAAAAAAAAATTTTAAAAAGGTCTTAGCATGCATTCAGAAAATGCTATTGGGTCAGTTGTAATTCTTTTGGTTTTGGTAGTGATGAAGACAAGGACTATAGCTATAAGCTTCCAAGAGGGGAAAGAGAGGTACTGCTAAAGGCCCGCTCTCCTAACCTGGACATAAGTAGGGTCAAGAGCACAGCATACCTGCCTATATCTCTCTATCATTATATCCTTTCCTTTTCTTCAGCAAAGGGGTAATGAAAATATATACATCCTTTAAATGATGGATGTTCTGCAATGATATTTAAACTATGTAATTAATTAATTCCACCTTGTTGCTTATAGCATCCTATTAGAATTTTGAAAAATATAGAAGTTGTGCCAGTCAGTATTGATACTTCAGTAAGTGTTGGAAGGTTGGAATAAGTATTCTAATTGATAGTGAAAACAGAAGGAAAATAAAAATTGAATGATCATCTCAGTGTCAGTCACTGATTTCATTCCATCCTTTGACCCATGTCTTCCATAGAACTTTCAAAAGGCTATGTCCTTTTTGTCCTCAGTGTTTATTGTCGATTATTTCATTCTAGTTTTTTTTAGCATTTTTTTAAAATTCAGGCTTAGATGATAATTCTGGCCTTTTTTTGCACTAAGGAAAATGATGTGGAAACTTTGGTCAGGGAACAATGTCTTAATGTAGAAACAAATTAAATAACATACATACTTACATGTAGATGTATTTAGTAATAATATCAGAAGTTATAAAAAGAAGCAATTATAAATGATAAATGAAATGAGAAGAAAAAGGTACACTGGAAAATATTGACTTATTCCTTAATCTTCTTTAGGAAAATAATTCTTTTGACTTCTTATTCTGTCCTTAATCTTTTTTCTTCCAGTTAGCACCTGAACCTGCTGCATTTTAAAGATCTAGAAACTAAAATTTAACACCATGTTCTAAAATTTAATGTTTTATGTTGCAAATAGCACATGTATAGTTCTTAACTACCTGAAGCTGGAGAATACAAGTAAAATAAAAGGGTTGAATATTAAATATAAGCATTAAAATAGATTAACATGTTCTAATTATGTAAACTAAAGATTTGGCATTTTATAATGTAATGTTTAAAATATGTGTTTTCCTAGTGTCTGATGAAATCACTCCTGCAAGGAAGTTAAAAAATTTTTATCCTAGTGTTGCAGAACACAAAGACATTGCTAAATTGGGCCTGATCCTTTCTTCTTCAGTAAATTCTTTAAGGAAAGCAACTGCAGAAGCACTGTTGGAGTTTCAAAAATATAAAGTTCTTTGGACAGAAGACCGAGATGCTAAAGTTAAGGTATATTTTAGTTAATTTGTGTACTACTGATGTTTCTCAAGGGGCTTAGCTTTTCTCTTGGTTTATATTCCAATGGTGGGAATGATTCCAAGGCAAGATGAAAGCCCAAGGTCCCTTCCAGCTGCCAGGGTGAGTTGTTTGAAGCTTGGTTTACACAGCTCTATACCTATGATCCCATTGTTGGAAATGTACATCATCATGCAAGCTTTCTTCATAAGTCATTTCACATTAATGTCTCATATATTGAAGTTATGGGAAATTTCTTGGAACTCCTCCCAACAGTCTCCTGCTTGTGGCTGTGCAGACTAGTAATATGCCCGCTAATGCTTTAAGCATTGTCTGTGGTATCACAGTGTGTTCTAAGCTGATATGATATCACTTAAGCTGTCCTTCTTTCCTCCTTTATGAAATAGGGACAGTAATACCTGCAATAACTGCCTCACAGAGCTGGTCTTATTTTCTAGAGAAAGAGAGGGACTAGATCTGTGACTTTGCTGGTTTAGGGAACTCTTTGGTGAAGAAAATCTTTCTACCAATGCAAGTCAGCACTTCCTCTGAAACTTAGAAGTCACCTCAAGCACTGAAAAGCTAAGAGGTCAGATCTGGATCTGCTATACTGTGCTGCTTCTCCTATGCGAACTGTAAAGTGTTATGTAAATGATGCTGTTGTTTGTATTATCTGTCAGCATCAAGCTCTAAAAGTGAAATGACTGCCCTTTGATCTGATCTGGTGGCAGTTCTCTAAGAAATAGTTCATGGTGCCTCTTGCTGTTTCTCATTTCTGTATCTCTAATCATATTGCTTCTTGAAGCTGGACAGAATCCTGATGGTAAGCATAAACACTACTATTCAGTGTAATCATCTAGCAGGACAAGAGGAGTTGAAGAATGTGGCCCATGCATTTATGGGAACCTTTTTATGTGTCACACACCATTCTCAGAGCAGTACTGGGAGGTCTTATCATCCCTATTGTCTAGATGAGGAAACAAGAGAGGGAAAGTGATTGCATAGCTAGGAGGTTTCTGAGGTGGGTTTGATCTTAGGTCTAACTGTTTTCATCCCAGCACTATCCTCTGTTCTACCTGGCACTTCTATGAGTGCCCCATGTAGTTTATCTGGGGGCAGTCAGGCATGGTCTCTGAGTCACTGGCTTAGAGACATGTTTTCCTTTCTTTTTTTATCTGCCTACCTGAGAAATCAAGAGTCTTGTTTTAAGGCTTGATGGTTTCCATGTGCCCTAGAGAGCTGGTAGTTGTCAGGGAATACTCTTGTGTTAGCACATTTACAGGTAGGTCACAGTTTGGCTCACTTGAGGCCAGGCAGAATAAAAGCAGAAAGCACTGGACTATCACCAGTTTTCTCCCAAGTCTGTCAAGGATACATTCTTCGTTTTTGGCTCATTTCATATAATGCATTCTTAGATCTGTTGACACATCTGTGATTTCATTTATAGTGATACTTCCTCCATGGATTCAGATTAAAGTTCATTTCCTTGAAAACACTATGTAAGGATTTGAATATAAATGTCATTGTAAAAAGGATTCACTGAGATTTGTAGCTGATAAAAAATTTAAAATAATTAACAATTATTCAACCTACACACAGGAATTTTTGGCTAGCAAACCTTCTCTGACAGAAATCAGAGCAGAAATTCTTTATTATGCCATACTTGAAGAAGAGATCGAAGAGTTGAAGCCTACTATTATTGTGGGAGCACTTGAATTACATACAGGTATTTCCTTATTACGTAAAGCATAGGATCAGTTAGTGGTAGTTACTCTAATGTTTGTGTGTGTGTGTGTGTGTGTGGTAAATGACAGATATTTTCAAGCAAAAATGTTCTTCTAGTTACTTACTTTGTAAGACTTAATTGATTCCCTAATTTAATTTTGGTTAGAATAAATACATAGACAAAATAAAGTCTTTTTAGCTTTATATAATGATTTTGGGGGTATAAGGGAGAAGAATTATTTAGTAATGAATCAGGTTGTATTATTATTATTTTGGATAAAACAACCACCTAATTCCTGTTAAATCTGCTGTGAAAATCTTGGAATGGTAAAATGTGTAACATAATTAAAATTAACATCTATAGTTGCTTACTGCCCAGGAAGATTCTTTCTCATATGTTTCATGCATAACCAGATTAATTTGTAGGAGAGCCTGATCCCAAAGAGTGATAATTAAGATTCTTTCTTGCATTCTTGTATTTTTCTCATATTCTCTGTCTAATTATTCCACTAATGCTGAAGTTCTAAAAAAACCTAAAGTAAATCTTTGGTATGACTCACTTCTAGACTATCACCTAAAAGACTATCACCTTCTAAAAAGGTTCTCAGTATATAAAGTAGACTAGGTGTAGAACAGTATTTATAATCTCTGTCACACACAAAAATTCATAAAATAAAAAAACTCATGTTAATATGAAAAATAATGTCAGACACATAAAACACAAAACAATAAGTCATCACATATTATGCTCTCCCCACAAGAAAGAGACAACTTTGTGAAGTCAGTTGAATAGATGTATCACTTTCATTTCAATATTAGACATTCTGAACAACTCATTTGTATAGATTTCTGGTCAGCTAAGTATTACTATAGTTTCTTTCTTTCTTTTTCTTAGTCATCTTTACCTCCACAAAACATCATAGTAGATAGTGCCTTTCCTTCGGGGCAGCCAGAACCAAATGAGAGACCCAGAAACTCTTGAACTCCAGAAGCCACCAGGCTTGAAAAATCAGCTTCTTAGTATACTTATGCTCAGAAAAAGACTTAGAAACCAAAGAAATAGACAGAAAATTGAAATGCAGCCTCAGTCTCATCCAAAGAATTGGCAATCATTTTCATGTGCTTAATAGTCATCATAGCTATTAGTTACAGGAAGATAAAATATAGGAAGATTAAAAACCTATCTCTGCCTTGCTTGAAATGTAAGAGTTTATGTTTACTATATCCCAAAAAAGGCCTTTTCAAAAGATAATAGAAGACATTGTTTCTTGCTCCTTATAGCCCATGAAGTGTGGTTGTCTTTGCTCAATCAGCAGTAATCTTAAAAACCCTCTCCACCTTTAAACCAGGAACTTTTGGAACACAGTGTCCTTTAGCAAGGAGCCATAGCATATGTCTCACAAGAAGAAGGGGCCTAGATCCTTGGGAAAGGGTTCCATTCAATTCTTCCAGGGAAAATTTTTTTTGCTTCCAATAAATATTCTGAGGCATTTTGTTTTGGTGACTACAATTTTTTAGTCTAGCTTGAGGTGTGATACTACTAACTTTCCTTTCTTTCCAAAGATTTCTACCTGTAAAAGAAGCTTTGTCTAGTTACCACCTGTTTTATGGCTATTATATGTAAAAGAGATGCTTATGTAATGATGATGATTATAATGATGATGGTGGTGATGGTTATGACCATAGAGCAATAATAATACATTCAACTTCATGAGCAAGGGCTGGTGGGGAACTGAATTTGGTGCTATCAGTTTTTCCAATGCCTGTGGCCAAGGTGAAAGTGGCACCTAGCCTCAATAGTACTAAATAGCCTTAGTACCGAGAGATCACTGTCTCTAAATTTTTTTACTTAAAAATATTTATTTAATATTTAATATTTTCCACAATTACATATACAATTATTTATAACATTATTTTTAATTTTTTTATTCCAACTACATGCAAAAGCAAGTTTCAACATGTACTTCCAAAACCTTGAGGCTTAAATTCTCTCCCTTTCTCCCACCCCACTACCCTCATTGAGAAAACAAATTACTTGAAATAATTGGAATAATTGGTTAAAAATGTGTAGATATGAAATACATTATTACAGTTGTCATGTTGTAAAAGTAAACATAATCCTCCCTCCCCTCACTAAGAAAGAGAAATCTCAAGAAAAATAAAATGAGAAAAAAAAAAGTGTGCTTCAGTCTGTCTATTTAGGCACCATCAGCTCCTTCTTTGGGATGGATAACATTCTTTATCATAAGTCCATCAGAGAAATTGCTTCAATATTTTTTTCCCACAGTTGGTATTGCTAGTTGTATTTTCCTCCATCCTATTCCCCCCATCCCTATTTATTCTATCTCTCTCTCCTTTCACCTTGTCCTTCCTCAGAAGTGCATTGTATCTGACTGCCCTCTCCCACGATCTGCCCTCTCTTCTTTCACCTACAAGCCCCCTCTCCTCCCCCTGTCCCCTTTGTCCCATCCCTTTCTTCTCCAATTTTTCTCTATGGTATGATAGACTTCTACACCCAATTGAGTGTGTATTTTATTTCCTTTCAGATTCATTTCTGATGAGAATGAAGGCCACTCATTTCCCCCCTTCCCCCTTCCACTACACTGCAAAATCTTTTTCTTGCCTTTTATGTGAAATAACTATATGAAATAACTATGAAATAACCCCAATGCACCTCTCTTTTTCCATTCTCCTAGTACATTCTTTTTTCACCCATTAACTCCATCTTTATAATATAGTATACCTTCTTATTAAGCTCACTCCTGTGCCTTTTCTATATATAAGCTCCTTCTAACTACCCTAATAAATGAGAAGGTTCTTAGCAATTATCAGTATCATCTTTCCATACAGGAATACAAGCAGCTCAACATCATTAAACCTCTCATAATTTGCCTGTCCCTTTCACCCTCTCTATGCTTTACCTGAGACCTGGTCTTAAAGGTCTTTCTGTTCAGCTCTGGTCATTTCAACAGGAACATTTGAAATTCCCCTATTTCATTGAATGTCCATCTTTTCCTCTGACAGAGTATGTTCAATTTTGCTGGGTAGTTATTCTAGGTTGTAATCTAAGTTCTTTTGCTTTCTGAAATATCATGTTCCAAGCACTAAAAGCCTTTTATGTAAAAGCTACCTAATCTTGTGTTATCCTAACTACAGTTCCACAATATTTGAACTGTTTATTTCTGGCTGTTTGTAATATTTTCTCCTTGACTTGGGAGTTCTGAAATTTGTCTATAATATATAATTCCAATATATTCCATATAATATTATATTGGAATATATAATATTCATTTTGAGATCTCTTTTAGGAGGTATGATAGGTGACTTTTTTCAATTTCTATTTTACCCTCTGCTTCTATAATATCAGGGCATTTTCCAAGAGAATTTCTTGAAAATCTTCTGAGAAAAATTTCTTGAAAAATGAAGTCTAGCATATCCTTTTGGTCATGACATTCAAGTCTCCAATAATTTTAAAATTACCTTTTCTGGATCTGTTTTCCAGATAAATTGTTTTTCCAATGAGATATTTCATATTTTCTTCTAGTTTTTCATTCTTTTGGTTTTGTTTAATTGTTTCCTGATTTCTTACAAAGTCATCAGCTTTCTTAGCTCCATTATGCATTTGAAGAAATCATTTTCTTCAGAGAGCTTTTGTCTTCTTTTCCATCTGAACAATTCTGCTTTTTAAGACCTTTTTCCTTCTCATTGGCCTTTTGGATTGCTTTTCCCCAATCAATCCAAACTGGTTTTTAAAATGTTATTTTTCTTCATTATATGTTTGTAATTCCTTCACCAAGCTGCTGACTTGTATTTCATGATTTTCCTGCATCACTCTCATTTCTCTTACCAATTTTTGCTCTACCTCCCATATTTAATTTTCTTTTTGTTCTTTTTTCTTTTTTTGCAAGGCAGTGGGGTTAAGTGACTTGCCCAAGATCATACAGCCAGGTAATTATTAAGTATTTGAAGTCAGATTTGAACTCAGCTCCTCCTGACTCTAGTGCCCTGTCCATTGTGCCACCTACTTGCCCCCTTTACTTTATTTTCAAAATCTTTTTTTGAGCTCTTTCATAGCCTGAGACCAATTCATATTTTTGGAGGTTATTAAATACAGAAACTTTGACCTTGTTATTTTCTGAGTATATAATTTGATCCTCCATAGGAACAAAGCAATTGTCTAGGTCAGATTTTTTTTTCTTCTGTTGTTTGCTCAATTCTCCAGCCTATGACTTGAATTTTTTTGGTGTTAAATTTTTATGTTTTCTTTAATTTAAATTTATTTTTATTAAAGATATTATTTGAGTTTTACATTTTTCCCCCAATCTTGCTTCCCTCCCCTCTCCCCCCCCCACAGAGAGCACTCTGTCAGTCTTTACTTTGTTTCCATGTTGTACCTTGATCCAAATTGGGTGTTATGAGAGAGAAATCATATCCTTAAAGAGAAGAGAAGTCTAAGAGGTAACAAGATCAGACAATAAGCTATCTGTTTTTCTAAATTAAATGGAATAGTCCTTGGACTTTGTTCAAACTCTGCAGCTCCTTATCTGGATACAGATGGTACTCTCCTTTGCAGACAGCCCAAAATTGTTCCCGATTGTTGCCCTGATGGAATGAGCAAGTCCTTCAAGGTTGAACATCACTCCCATGTTGCTGTTAGGGTGTACGGTGTTTTTCTGGTTCTACTCATCTCACTCAGCATCAGTTCATGCAAATCCCTCCAGGTTTCCCTGAAGTCCTGTCCCTCCTGGTTTCTAATAGAACAATAGTGTTCCATGACACACATATGACACAGTTTGCTAAGCCATTCCCCAACTGAAGGACATTTAGTGGATTTCCAATTCTTTGCCACCACAAACAGGGCTGCTAGGAATATTTTTGTACAAGTAATGTATTTACCCTTTTTCCTCATCTCTTCAGGGTATAGACCCAGTAGTGGTATTGCTGGGTCAAAGGGTATGCACCTTTTTGTTGCCCTTTGGGCATAGTTCCAAATAGCTCTCCAGAAGGGTTGGATGAGTTCACAGCTCCACCAACAGTGTAATAGTGTTTCAGATTTCCCACATCCCTTCCAACAATGATCATTATCCTTCCTGGTCATACTGGCCAATCTGAGAGGTGTGAGGTGGTACCTCAGAGAAGCTTTAATTTGCATTTCTCTAATAATAATTTAGAGCATTTTTTCATATGGCTATGGATTACTTTGATCTCCTCATCTGTAAATTGCCTTTGCATATCCTTTGACCATTTGTCAATTGGGGAATGGCTTTTTGTTTTAAAAAATATGACTCAGTTCTCTGTATATTTTAGCAATGAGTCCTTTGTCAGAATCATTAGTTGTAAAGATTGTTTCCCAATTTACTACATTTCTTTTGATCTTGGTTACATTGGTTTTACCTGTGCAAAAACTTTTTTATTAAATGTAATCAAAATCATCTAATTGAATTTTGGGGATGTTCTCCAACTCTTCCTTAGTCATAAACTGTTCCCCTTTCCATAGATCTGACAGGTAGACTAGTCCTTGATCTTCTAATTTGCTTATAGTATTTTTTTTATGTCTATGTCCTGTAACCATTTGGACCTTATCTTGGTAAAGGGTGGGAAGTGTTGGTCTAATCCAGACTAACTTCCAATTTTCCTAGCAAATTTTATAAAAGAGGGAGTTTTTATCCCAATGGCCAGACTCTTTGGGTTTATCAAACAGCAGATTACTATAATCATCTCCTGCTTTTACACCTAGTCTATTCCACTGGTCCACCACTCTATTTCTTAGCCAATACCAAACAGTTTTGATGAGTGATGCTTTATAATTTTAGATAGGGTAGGGCTAAGCCACCTTCTTTTGCACTTTTTTCATTAAGCTCCTGGCAATTCTTGACTTTTTATTTCTCCATATGAATTTACTTACAATATTTTCTAACTCATTAAAGTAATTTTTTGGAATTTTGATTGGTTGGGCACTAAACAGATAGTTTAGTTTTGGTAGAATTGTCATTTTTATTATATTAGCTCTCTCTATCCATGAGCAGTTGATATTTGCCCAGTTATTTAAATCTAGTTTAATTTGTGTGAGTAGTGTTTTATAATTGTTTTCAAAAAGATTGTGAGTCTGTCTTGGCAAATAGACTCCCAAATATTTTATATTGTCTGAGGTTACTTTGAATGGGATTTCTCTTTCTAGCTTTTCCTGCTGGTTTCTTTTTAGCTTTTTGCGAGGCAAACAGGGTTAAGTGGCTTGCCCAAGGCCACACGGCTAGGTAATTATTAAGTATCTGAGACCGGATTTGAACCCAGGTACTCCTGACTCCAGGGCCAGTGCTTTATCCACTACGCCACCTAGCCACCTAGCCACCCCCCTGTTGTTTCTTGCTAGATATATATACAAAAGTTGAGGATTTATGAGGGTTTACTTTATAACCTGCAACTTTGCTAAAATTGCTAATTGTTTCCAGTAGTTTTTTAGATGATTTCTTGGGAATCTCTAGGTACACCATCATGTCATCTGCAAAGAATGAGAGTTTTCTCTCTTCCTTCGCAATTCTAATTCCCTTAATTTCTTTTTCTTCTCTAATTGCTGGTGCTAGCATTTCTAATAGAATATTAAATAGTAGTGGTGATAATGGGCACATTTGTTTCACCCCTGATCTTATTGGGAATGCCTCTAGCCTCTCCCCATTGAATATAATGCTTGTTGATGGTTTCAGATAGATACTGCTAATTATTTTAAGGAACAGTCCATTTATTCCTACACTCTCTAGTGTTTTTAATAGGAATGGATGCTGTATTTTGTCAAAAGCTTTTTCAGCGTCTATTGATATGATCATATGATTCCTGATAGGTTTGTTGTTGATATAATTGAGTATACTAACAGTTTTCCTAATATTGAACCAACCCTGAATTCCTGGGATAAATCCTACTTGATCATAATGTATTATCCTAGTGATGACTTGTAATCATTTTCCTAAGATTTTATTTAGGTTTTTTGCATCTATATTCATCAGGGAGATAGGTCTATAATTTTCTTTCTCTGTTTTAACTCTTCCTGGTTTAGGTAACAGTACCATATTGGTTTCGTAGAAAGAGTTAGGCAGAGTTCCATCTTTCCCTATTTTTCCAAAGAGTTTATATAGGATTGGAACCAATTGTTCCTTAAATGTTTGGTAAAATTCACTTGTGACTCCATCAGGCCCTGGAGATTTTTTTTTAGGGAGTTCAATAATGGCTTGTTGAATTTCTTTTTCTGAGATAGGATTGTTTAGGTATTTAATCTCTTTTTCATTTAACCTGGGCAACTTATATTTTTGTAAATATTCATCCATTTCACTTAGATTTTCAAATTTATTGGCATAGAATTGGGCAAAATAATTTCGAATTATTACTTTAATTTCCTCCTCATTGGTGGTGAGTTCACTTTTTTCATTTATGATACTAGCAATTTGGTTTTCTTCTTTCTTTTTTTTAAATCAAATTGACCAGAGGTTTATCAATTTTATTGGTTTTTTCATAATACCAACTTTTGGTTTTATTTATTAATTCAATAGTTGTTTTGCTTTCACTTTTATTAATTTCTCCTTTAATTTTTAGAATATCTAATTTGGTACTTAATTAGGGATTTTTGATTTGTTCTTTCTCTAAGTTTTTTTAGTTGCTTGTTTAGTTCATTGATTTACTCTTTCTCCAATTTATTCATGTAAGCATTTAGAGCTATAATATATCCCCTGAGAGTTGCTTTGAATGAATCCCATAGGTTTTGGTATGTGGTTTCATTATTATCATTATCTAGGATAAAATGGTTAATTCTTTCTCTAATTTGTTTTTTGGTCCACTCATTTTTTAAAATGAGGTTATTCAGTTTCCAATTTGTTCTGGGTCTATATCTCCTTGGCCCAGTATTGCATATGACTTTTATTGCATTGTGTTCTGAGAAAGATGTATTCACTATTTCTGCCTTTCTGCAGTTGATCATTAGGTTTTTATGTCCTAGTACATGGTCAATTTTTGTATAAATTCCATGTGCTGCAGAGAAAAAGGTATATTCCTTCCTATCCCCATTCAGTTTCCTCCATAAGCCTACCATATCTAATTTTTCTAACAATCTATTTACCTCCCTAATTTCTTTCTTGTTTGTTTTATGATTCGATTTATCTAGATCTGATAGCAGGAGGTTGAGGTCTCCCACTAGTAGAGTTTTGCTGTCTATGTATTCCTGTAATTCTTTCAGCTTCTTCTCTAAGAATTTTGGTGCTGTCCCACTGGGTGCATATATATTCAATATTGAAATGACTTTATTGTCTATGGTACCTTTTAGGAGGATAAAGTTTCCTTCCTTATCTCTTTTAACACTATTTTTGCTGCTGCTTTGTCTGAGATAAGGATTGCTACCCCTGCTTTTTTTACTTCAGCTGAAGCAAAATATATTTTGCTCCAACCTTTTACTGTTACGCTATATGTATCTCTCTGCTTCAAATGAGTTTCTTGTAAGCAGCATATTGTAGGATTCTGGTTTTTAATCTACTCTGCTATTTGCTTATGTTTTAAGGGAGAGTTCATTCCATTCACATTCAAGGTTATGATTACTAATTCTTTATTGCCCTCTGTGCTATCTTCTCTCTGTTTGTATTTTTCCCCCTTTCCCCCCTTTTATCCATATTTCCCAATCTTTTGTTTCTGAAAACCACCCCCTTCAGTGTTTTTGCCCTCCTATATCACACCCTCCCCTTGCTTTCCCCTTTCCCTTTTTTCCCTTTTCCCTTCCCTTCTTTTTGTTATTTGCCCTACTCCCCTTCCCTTTCTCCACCCCCCTCCCCCTTTCCCCTTTTAATACTTGAAAGGTTAGATGTTTTATAAGTTAACTGAGTATGTGTAGGTTGGCTTTAAGCCAAATCTGATGAGAAGAAGATTCAGGTGTTTCTCCTCTGCTGCCTTCTTCCCCACTATTACCATAGGTTTTTTGTACCTCTTAGTGTAATGAGATTTACCCCATTCAATCCCCTCCCTCCTCCTGTCTCTTTCCTGTCCCCCTTTTTAGGGTGGTAGTGTTTTTTTTTTAGATCCTTCTGTCTAAGTCATAGAAAATTCTGAGTGTCTGTCCCTTCTAGTTCTGTACATTCTGTTGAATAGAGTCAAAATTCCTGAGAGTCATTAGAGTCTTTCTCCCAAGTGGGGTTAAAGCCAGTTACATCCCATTAGATAGTAGTCTCATGGATAGGTCATGAATGTCCATCATTTCTGGCTAGGTGTATTCACTCTGTTAGAGTTACATTTCTCAAGGTTCATGAGAATCTTTTTTTTTACCCCCTTCCTGGGGTTTAGCCAATTTCAACTTACTGGATTGCATTTTTTTTTCCTTTTACCGCCCCCCCCCCTTTTTTTACCTTTTCATGTGTCTCTTGAACCTCCTGTTTGATGTCCAAATTTTCTGTTTAGCTCTGGTCTTTTCATCAGAAATTTTTGGAATTCTTCCATTTTGTTAAATGTCCATCTTTTTCCCTGGAAGAGAAGGCTCAGCTTTGCAGGAAAGTAGATTCTTTGCTGCATTCCAAGCTCCCATGCTATTCGAAATATCTCGTTCCAGGCCCTTCGATCCCCTAAAGGTGATGCAACCAGGTCCTTTGTGATCCTTACTGTGGCTCCTTGATATTTAAATTGTTTCTTTCTGGCTGCTTGCAGGATTTTCTCTTTTATCTGATAGTTCTGCAGTTTGGCCACAACATTCCTTGGTGTTTTCATTTTAGGATCTTTTTCTGGTGGGGATCCATGTACTTTTTCAATAACTACTTTGCCTTCCAATTCCATGATATCAGGGCAGTTTTCCATCACTAGATCCTGTAATAATAAGTCCAGGATTTTTTTCTCTTCAGTGATAATTTTCAGGTTGCCCCTCCTTGAACTATTCTGGAGGTCAGTGGTTTTGTTTATGAGGTATTTTACATTTACTTCTATTTTTTCTAATTTTTGACTTTGTTTAACTGACTCTTGCTTTCTCATGAAGTCATTAGTTTCTGTAGACTCCATTATTTTTTGGGGGGAAGAGTTTTCTTCATTTACCTTTTGCAACTCCTTTTCCAATTGGTCAATTCTACTTTTGAAAGAGCTTTCCATTTGACCAATTGAGGTTTTGAGAGAATTAATTTCTTTTTGCTTTTGCTCGTTTGAGGATCTGAGAGAATTACTCTCATTCTGTAATTGTCCAATTGATGATCTGAGAGATTTATTCTCCTTTTGTGTTTGTCCAATTGTACTTTCTAAGGTATTAATTGTCTCTCCCAAATTTTTAAGCTCCTTCCTTATTTATTCAAGGAAGTCTTTTTGTGCTGGAGACCAGATTGTATTCTCCTCAGAGGTTCCAGTTTTCTCTGAGTTGGGGTCTTTCCCTTCCAGGAATTTTTCTATGGATCCACCTTTCTGCTGACCCTTTTTCATTATGCTAAGACCTTGAGTTGGGGAGGCTGGTACACCTGGGCTTGAGATTGCTGAAGGCTTTACTGAGTGCAGTTTCTCTGGCTGGCCAGTAGGAGGTGCTGGTTTCCCTCTCTGGGGTGTCTGTGACCTTGGTTGGGAGGCCTTCTCCCTTTGCCTGAAGGCAGGAGTTGGAACTATTGAATTCTTTTGCCTTCAATCAGTGGTGGGCTTTACCCTGGCCTGAGGTCATTCCTCAGGTGGGCTGGTTCTTCTGCTCACACACCTGGGCCTGAGGCAGAAGTAATTTGCCTTTGTTTGAGGAGAGGCCTCTGTGCAACAGAGGCGTGCCCTCAGAGTTTCTCAGACCCGAGAAGCCTAGGGATGGTGTCTGCCATTCTCTTGTACCACAATACTCCCCTAGCCTGGTCCCCGAGCTCCAGGGGGGCAGCACCAACACCAGCGCCTCTGCTTCCCCAAGGACCCAAACCTCTTTCGTCCTGCCCCATCGCTGATCCAGCAGGTCCAGCTCTTGGTCCCTCAGACTCCTGGTTCCAATTCAGCTGTTAATCTGGCTGATCGGGGCCAATCCTCCCTTGGAGCCCAGAGTCACCCGCACGGATTCATCCAAGGCTACTGCAGGAGACAAATCCTGAGGTAGCTCTTCTTTCTCTTGGCTTTTCTTTCTGGGTTTTCTAGATTGGATTTCTTTTAAGAGGTTTGTTTCATGTGATAGATGGAGAAGAGATCAGGAGACTTTAGAACTGTGCCTGTCTTCTCTCCGCCATCTTGGCCAGAAGTCCTATGACTTGATTTTAACTCTTTGTTAAGATGGGGCTCTACTTCCAGGGTAGAGGATGCACTGTCCCAAGCTTTTGAGGGTTTTTGCAACTGTTTTCAGTGATATACTTCAGGGACCTCAATTCCTTCAAGTCCTTGAGAAACTCTGACTACTCTCCTGGCCTGTGCTCTGGTCTGTGATTGACCACAAGCACTCCCCCTCTGCCCTGGAGCCATGAGGAGAGTCCTTGCTCTACTATAGCAGTAAATCTCCTTTTCTTGAGACTGGGGCCCAGACTGCAACCTGGATCTGAGTATGGGCAAAGCCACAGAGTCCTGCCTCAGGGATATCAGAGAGACCCCTCTAGTCTCCCCCAACCCCTTACAATCTGTGCACGGAGTACTCTGGAAACAGCTGTTGGGAGGCTCCCTAAACCTGCTCCTGGTCCCCTGAGACCACTGAGGGCTGAGATGGCCTGGGCTTCACTCTCACTCTGGTCTGTCAGTGTTTTCCTTCATTGAGTGGGATTCTACCTCTAAAGAAAAGGGAAGAGAGTAAGCAAGGTTTTACTTGGTATCTTTTAGGTGATAGGTACTATCTTATCCAATTTTTACAAATATTATCTCATTTGATCCTCTCTATAACCCTGGAAGCTAGGTGCTGGTATTATTTCCATTTGATAGTTAAGGAAGTTGAGACCAACAGAAGTTCAATGACTTGCTCCTACTATATTTGAATTCAAGTCTTCCTAGGGCGAAGCCCAACACTCCACTGAATCATTAGCTGCTTTCTATGAGCAGTCCTTTACTCTCTCCCCCATGACAGAAAATACACATTAGCCTAAGTAGATTTTGGAACCCACCATTGTTCATATGAGAAATAATGAATGAAATAGTTCTAGTATTTAAACTTTGTGCCCAAATAAAATAAGTCTCATATGAATTATTTGGATTGACATAATCATGAAGCACTATAACAAGTAATAGTCTTCGTTGTGCTCAATGCCATTTCTGTCGAATACTTCCTTCTTCTTAAAATCTTGTTATATCTTTAAGTTGGAAACCCAATACAAGCAACAAGAGAAAAAGAAAAAAAAAAGAACTAAATAAAAAAATAAAGGATGTGAAAGAGAAACAAACTTCATCTGTCAGAGGGAAGGCCTTGTCATTTATGTATCAATCTGCTAATGATGCTTTTGCAGAATTGTTATCCTCTCAAATCATGTATCATCCTTATGTTTTTCAGGGCACAAAGATTAAATGGTAATAGATTCTTAGTTTTATCTCATATTCTGGAAAAATTTAAAAATTCTATTTTAATTTCTTCCTAGTACTTTCCTTTCATCACCTATATATAAACAATAAATATTTTTAGAGGAAACAAAATTTTAGAAAGTTTTTCAGGAAGTATAATTAAAAGTCCTATTTAACTTTTCTATTTGACTTTTATTTAAAAGTCTGACAGGAAGAAAAATAGTGGCAAGGTATAGGTAGTTGGGTAGTATATTTTTTTCTATGCCACCTCTATTTAGAGATCTCAATTTAGGATCAGAGAGCTCCAAGTCTGGATCCAGATGCTTAAACTGTATGATCCAGTGTAAATGACCTCTCGAACTCAGCTTCCTCATTGTAAAATGAAAATAAGAGCACCTTTTTTCATAGGGTTTTTGTGAGAATCACTCAAGATATAATACATGTAAAATGCTTTGCAAACTTTCAAAATTATTATACACAACACTATAATGGCTATAATAATTAGAATGAAAATATCTCATTTTCTAGAATAAGTATAAAGGATATGCTGACAAAAATCAAACTTTTAAACATCTATAAAGAAGGAAAACAAAATTTTCATCTAGGTCTGCTATTTCCTACCTTATGAAAAGCAAGGTACTTCATTTTTCTGGGCTTCAGTTTCCTCAAATATAAAATTAAAGGTTTGGAATATGGTCAATGGCGTTGAGAGAATATATATTAATTTTAAACAGATTTTACCCCTACTTTTTTCTTTTCCACATCATTGTCACTTCCCATTAATCCCTTTTCCCACTCCCTCTATCCTAGAGTTGAAATTCCCAACCCTCCCAACAAAGAAGTGCAGTTAAAAAAAAATAAACCAATATATTGCCTGTGTATGACAGTATATGCTTCATTTCTCAGTTTTAGTCCATCATCTCTTAACCAAGAACCAAGGTTCAAGTTTAGTCTTCATGAATCAAGATTGGTCACTGCATTGATTAGTGATCTGAGATCTGATCTTATTTTTTTCTTAAATTGTCATGATTATTATATTGATTAATCTCTTGATTCTATTTACTTTCTTCCTGCATCATTTGATGGAAATATCTCTGAGTTTCCTTCCTCAATTCATCTTCATGTAATTTTGTTGTATACCTTTTGGCATTTTGTAGGAAGGTATTAAAGATGGTTGTAGCAAAGTTAGTTGGCACTCAGACAATTTTGCTTTAAATAGCAACATTGATAGAGCTCTGGGGACAGCAGTGAAGAGAAGGTATGGTGTCTTCTCAGTTTTCTATGCTTGGGGAAATTTATTCCCTGTCTTTTTTTATTAGTGAATAAAATTCTTTTTTTTTTTTTTTAGGTTTTTGCAAGGCAAACGGGGTTAAGTGGCTTGCCTAAGGCCACACAGCTAGATAATTATTAAGTGTCTGAGACCAGATTTGAACCCAGGTATTCCTGACTCCAGGGCCAGTGCTTTATCCACTACGGCACCTAGCCGCCCCCCTAGTCAATAAAATTCTTAAGTGAACTTTAAGTATAGGAAGTATACTGTGACCTTACTCTTCCAGATTAAGGCCTTCTACATCTTCTCTTCAGGCATTGAGAGTACTCTGTAAAATTGGGATATCTCTTCTCTGTTTTTTTTAACTCATGTGACCAGATGTGTTCTGCCCTACTGTCAGTCACTTGTGAATGATTAGCATCCCTGTTCCATTTTAACCAATTAACATCACTTAGGTTTTACAAAGTTGGAAAATTCAACAGGATAGAAGTATAAACATTTTCCCTATCTCAGGCTCACATTATAGCTTTGTTTTACTGAGTTGACATCTACATTTGGCATTGCTGCCTAATCAGTTTTTTCCCACCACTTTTAGCTATTGCTGGGCTGATTCCTGAAGGTCACTCTGGAAGTGTTGGAAAGCATCACTGCTGAGATGGCTATAAAATTTAATTTTAACTCAGATTACTAAAACCATGAACCTTGGATGGCTCCCAATATCCTTGAATCTCACCTTCTGACCTTTCAAAAATCACAAGGTGGAAGCCTCCAGATTAATTTTCTTTATTGAACCGAGAAAAGTAAAAGCACAGACCAAGGTCTATTTTAAAGAGGCCATATGTTGGCATCAGGAGAGGTCAAAAATATCTCCTCTTTTTAGTTGAGTCAGACTGAGAGCAGAGCTATCCATCAAGAGAGAGCAGTCAAAGAGAATAATCAAAGCTCTGGTCTGCAAAAACTACTACATTCTGAGGGCCTTCCCCACTTCTGATAACATGACAAATTGAAAAAGCTTCATGTTGTTAGCAGGCCAGAAAAGTAATTCCAGAATGTTTGGAGTACACTTCCTTTGCACTTAATCAGCGACACGCAAGCTATGGACTAGGCTTCTGTTCCAGAAATTTTATCTTGTTTCAAATAATTATAATAACAAAGTCTTTTGAATCTTATATTTTAATTTAATAAGTTAATAGATCCAATTGCTATTGAAAATATCAGTGAATATGATTAAATATCATATTGCTTTGTGCTTTTTTGCTCACTTTTCATCCCAATTTGGAGCTGGAATCCTGTGATTTCTCCCCCCCCTTCACTTTTATTTTCTCTTTGTGTACTGTCTGCTTTGGCAGTTATCCTTTGCTAAATTCCATTAAATATTTCTTATTCATATACTATGTACAAGACATTGCACTAGATACTGGAAAAATAAAAATAAAATATAAAATAGTCCTTGTCTTACAGGAGCTTACATTATTCTCAAAGGGGTGGACAAGGGGAGTTGGGAATCAACATTTATGCAGATATAAGTAAATATAAAATGAATAGAGAAGGCTAGAGTTCAAACCAGGCTCTCTCACTTCATCTCATCTCTGTGGGCCTAATTTTCTCATCTAGGCAATTGAACGTAGGTAGGTAGGGGACTCAGTCCATTACATATTGGACTTGGAGTTAGTAAGATCTAAATGTGTGACCTGCATCAAACATTTGCTATATGAACCAGGGCGAGTCTTTGAACCTCTTAGTACTCCAGTTTCTTTGACTGTAAAATGGAAGTAATAATATCTACTTTCTAAGTGTGAACTAATTGTTATTATAGTTATTTGATACCTAAGGTCTCTTCCAGCTGTAGTAGCTGTAATATGTTCATCCAAATCATATTTTTTTAAAATTTTTAAATTTTTATTCAAGGCAATGGGGTTAAGTGACTTGCCCAAGGTCACACATCTAGGTAATTATTAAGTGTTTTAGGTCAGATTTGAACTCAGGTACTCCTTATTCCAGGGTCGATGCTCTATCCACTACCGCACCTAGGTGCCCCCAAAATTATATGTTTTTTAAATAAAAGGGGAAAAAAAGCACTTTAATTCTTCCTTTTATATTAAGGTGAGCCCTTTTAATATTATCATCTTGGGTGCAAAGTGAAGTTTTTATTTGTCCATTTTATTGCCTCCTGGACTCTCTAATGACAGTTTCTTTTTCATCATTCTAGAGAACCACCTTGGTAACATAAAATTTGTACTCTAGCATATCCTTCAGTATGTAAACTGTTGAGTATAGATTATTTCATTCTTTGATTATGCATGCTCAGGGTCTAGCATAAACATGACAGAGTAGACCTTTCATAAATGCCTGCTGATTAACTGATTGATTGATTTCTGATAACTTTGATAAGTGTATCTTCTCAGGTAGGATTAGAGTGGATATGCTCAAGAATTGTAGGATTATGATACTGTTACTATAATAACATGCTACTAGATTCCAGGCAACCTTTAGCCCTGCACAGGGCCCACTTCCTTCTGATATAGTATCCTTTGCATGGTACGATGATGATTTGTCTCAAAGAAGACCATGGTATCAAGGGAGGTGATGTCATGACAAGTACATGAATTGGATTTGAATGAGGGTGTACTATAGTTGTCATCCTCATTTTTTTGTCCAGAACTGTCTGGATTCAGTGGCCAGATATCAATCAGGACAACTAGAGATAACCTGGATGCAAGGCAATCAGGGTTAAGTGACTTTCCCAAGTTCACACAGCTAGTAAGTGTCAGAGGGTAAATTCAAATTCCTGTCCTCCTGATTCCAAGGCCAGTGCTCTATCTGGGATGTCCTTAAGTTGAATAACTTTGAACAGAATTCCTCCTCTTAAGCTCAAAAGCAGACTAATTACCCTGATAATGCAGCAACATTTATATACAGTACAAATTTAATGTTAAAATTATTTTACTGGGGGGTACTTTCAGGGCAGAATCAAGATGTTGCACAATGCTGGAAATTTCCCAAAGCTTTTTCCAAATCAACTTGGAATGAAACCTCTAGATAGATCCTAAAGTGATGAAGTCCACCAAAAAAAAAAAACACAGTGAAAAGAGCTGTACAGTGGGATATCTTAGAGGAACTTCAGGAAAATATCTGTCACATGTGTAAAAGGGGAGTATAGCACAGTGTAGGCAGCAGAACTGGGAAACCAGTCAGAGGCTTTTAGCCATAGTATAACTAAGGTTTTGACACATCTCTGCCAGCAATTAGGGTCCCAACTTCAGATTGGAAAGCAAAGTTCTGAACCTTGAGGTGTTGTGTTGTGCTACCATAACACAGCAAACAGAGAACACTGGAAACACTCAAAGTCATAGATCCGAAGTACAGTCCCCAGCAAAAAATTCTTGGAACTATAAACCATAAGAACAGAATCCAACTGAGAATATGATCAGAAAAACAAACCAACCAACCAAAAAAACAAAGAAAACAAAACACTAACCATTGACAGTTATGATTCAGATGCTGTGATAAAAACATCATCCTAGAAGAGGAAAGCAGTGACAAAATCCTACATGTGAAACCTCTAAAGGGTTGATGAACTGATCTCAATTCCAAAAAGACCTTTTGGAATAGCTCCAAAAGGATTTTAAAAACCAGAGAAGAGAAGAAGAAAAAAGGGGGGAAAGAACAAGAGTCATGCAGGAGAATTATGAAAAATTAACTGAAAAAAAATTTTTATGTAAAATTAATCAACTGGAAAATAAAATTAACCAATTGAAAAGGGAAATTAAATGCTAAATGAAGAAAATAAAATCTTAAAAACTAGAATTTGAAAAATTGAAATTAATGACTTTCTGAGACACCAAGATTCCATCAGACAAAACCAAATAGCTGAAAAAAATAAAAGAAAATGTAAAATACTTCTTGGGGAAAATGATCAGCCAGGAAAATAGATATATGAAAGAAGATTTATGAATTATCAGTTTACCAGAAAGCTTTGATAAGAAAAAGAGCCTGGATAGTATCAAGCAAGAAATAATCATGGAAAACTGTCCTAATACCCTAGAATGAGAAGATAAAATAGTCCTTGAAAGAATTCATTGATCATCCCCAGAAAGAGACACCCCCCAAAAAATAAAAACTCCAAGGAATATTATAGCCCGGTTTCAGAATTTTAAGTAAAAGGAGGAAATACAGTAAGCCAAAAAGAAGGAATTTTAATATCAGGGAACCACAGTTAGGGTTATGCAGGACTTGTCAACTTTAACATTAAAGAATCAGAGGTCCTGGAATAAGATTTTCTGGAGGGCAAAGGACCTTGGATTTCAACCAAGAGTCAGTTACCCTGCAAAATTCAGCCTATTCTTTCAGGGGAAAAGATTACATTTCAAGGAAACAAAGAATTTTTAAACTTTCCTAATAGAAGGATCAGAACTGAACAGAAAACTTGATATTCAAATACAAGACTCAAGAGATGCATAAAAAGGTAAATGGAAGGGAAGGAAAATATTAGCTAACTCTAAGATAACTATAGTTCTAACTCTAAGAGAACTATAGTTCTCTTAGAGCGTGGGATATATATGTGATCAAACTTTTAGCTCTTGAGTGATTTTGCTTTACAAGTTCATGAGGATTATATTTCTTTTGATTTTTTTTGTTTTTTTTTGCAAAGCAATCGAGTTAAGTGACTTGCTCTAGGTCATACAGCTAGGTAATTAAGTGTCTGAGGATGGATTTGAACTCAGGTCCTCCTGATTCCAGAACTTGTGCTCTATCCACTGCACCACCTAGCTGCCCTGATTATATTTCTTTAGAAGAAGGTGTGGTATGTATTGATTATAATTTGATGATATTTATGTCTCTTGAGAATTGTATTTATAAGAGGAAAGTGTACTTGGACAGAGGCTGTGGATATGAAGTGACCATGAGGTACTGCTGTTTATAAATCAGTCAATTCAAATAACCCTTGAGAATTGTACATATATAAGGACAGATAAAAGGAATATATCATGATAGAGGTTGATTCAAAATGTATTTAAAACAAGATATGATAAAAAGGATTATACTTGGAGAAGAGGCATTAGAGGAAAAAAATAACACCACATGAAGAGTCACAAAGACCTTTTAAAGTAGAGAGAAAGAAGAGAGTATGTGACCACCAAGTAAATTTTACCTCCAATAGATATGGCCCAAAGAAGAAATTACATAAATACATTCCCATTTGGGTTTAAAATTTTCCCCTATCCTAAAGGTAAATGAAGGGGAAGGGGAAAGAAAGGGGAAGAAGGGATTGATAAAAGGAAGGACAAAAGCAGAAGTAAAGGTAATGTTAAAAAAGAAAAGTTAAAGGGGAAAGGGAGAAGGAAAGAGAAAAGGGTTGATAGAAAGAAGGGCTAATCAAAAGACAGCAATCAGAAGCAAAACCTTGATGTGGAAGGATAATAAAAAAAAGAGAAAAGTATAAATGGGGGAACCATATTGTACAGGAATATAGTTAGTCCTCATAACTGTAAATGTGAATGGAATGATTTTTCCTTTCTCATAGTTTTCCCCTTTAGTTCTAATTCCTTTTACCACATGATTAATATGGAAATATGTTAAACACAAGTGTACATGTGCAACTTTCACCAAATTGTTTGCCACCAATGGGGGGGGGCAGAGAGAAGGGAGAGTTGTAGAAAACTATAAAACTTATAAACTTGTAAATGGATAAATGTTAAAAACTACCTTTGCATGTAATTGGAAAAATAAAATAAAATTTACAAAAAAGGAACAAAGGCTGGAAAGACTTGAATGAACTGATGCTGAGTGAACTGAGCAGAACCAGAATAAAAGTGTGCATACTTAACAGCAGCTTTGTATGATTTTATCAGCTATGATGTACTTGCTCTCAGAAGTACAGTAATCAAAGATAATTCTAAAGAACATGTGATGGAAGATACTGTCCATGTCCAAAGCAGGAACCTTGGAGACTGAAGACCAAAGCTTGCTTTGTTCAATTTTTTAAATTTGTTTTATGTATTACTTATTTTCGCACTTTTTGATTTGATTCATCTTTCACAACATGATTAATATGGATATATGTTTAACATAGTTGTACATGTATAATCTATATTAGATTGCTTTCTATCAGGGAGAGAAAGGAGGTCAGAAGAAAGAAGGTGAAAATATTACAAAAAATGATTGTTGAAGAATATCTTTGCATGTAGTTGAAAAATAAAGAAAGAAATCATAAACTTGGAGAGAGCAGTTTTAGTTGAATGATGAGGTCAAAGGGTTAAGTAGAAAGGGAGAGGTGGATAAATAGAAGGACCTAGGGTCAATGACTTTCTCAAAAGAAAGGAAATATAACTAAAATGACCATCATCAATCCAAACAGTAGAGGCCAATGAATGACACATACATTGCTCAAGATGACTAATAATGTAAATCTAAAGGCAACAAAATTCAAGGAGTTTCTGCTCTTATCACGTGAACAATAAAAAATATCTTGTTTTTTTCCACAAAAAAGAACCAGAAAGGAAAATGATCAAATACTAAATTCAAAAGTTGAAAATAAGAGGTTGTTCAGCTGCCTCAGATCATCTAGCACATCATGACTGTAATTTGTGGGGCCAAATGACTCTCTTTTACTTTTGTTGTTCATGTTTCATGGATGGATTCAATTAAAAAGACAAAATTACTCAGGTTTTAATTCTTTTTTCAATATTGGCCACAAAAATGTACAAAATTAGAAGACTGACCCTTTGAAGACCTCCAGAATTACACATCTGCTTTTTATTTCAAGATTCTATTCAAATGTCACTTTTCACAATTAATCAGGCACCACTTGAGTTCTCTTTTGTCTGAAATAGGTTTACCTCATGAAATCTAGTGAAGGCATGTGCAATTAAAAACTTACAACAGAGTGGCTAGGTGGCACAGTGGATAGAGCACTGGCCTTGGAGTCAGGCATACCTGGGTTCAAATCTGACCTCAGACACTTAATAATTACCTAGCCATGTGGCCTTGGACAAGCCACTTTAACCCCATTGCCTTGAAAAATCTAAAAAAAACAAAAACAAAAACACAACAAATATGCAATTCATCTTTTTGACTAAATGAATTTCAGACTGTATCTTGTATATGGTTGGTATTGAGCTTCTTTCCTGAGCTGAACTGTTAAGCATGCAGAGAATTCTGATGGATTGGCCATTGATTGAATGCCAAATGGCCAATGCACATTTGCCTAAATGACTATTTTATGGAGAATTCTCACAAGGCAGAGTTAAGAAATGATAAAAGAACTGTCTTAAGAATTTTCTGATGAATTTTGGAATAGATTGTTAGATATGGGAGACACTGGCACTGAACTGCCCATTATGGCCTACCTGCCTCAAAGAAGGCACTGTGCTCTATGAGCAAAACAGAACTACATTCACTCAAAAGAAATGGGAGCTCCACAAATTTAGAGACATCTCCATTCCAAATGTTTGTGTGGACTATTCGTACCTGATCTGTAGTAGAACGTTCTGAGTTTGTACTGATCTGATTAGTACAGTCTAATTTCAGTACGAAGAACAACCACCAATTATGCTGATTACTCTATAGAATTTGATTCTCTTAACCATATCTCTTCCCCTAGTTTTTATGTTTCTTTTTTGAAGATTAGTGTCTCTTTTTTTGGTTGCTTTAGTATAAATATTCCTTTGATCATTCTTTCACAACAATATCATCCATTCCTTTGATTTCAATCCTCAATCTTATGCAGGTAATTCAAATGTACTTGTCTAGCTATAACTTCCTCTTCTAAGTTTTAAATCAGCATGTTCAACTATCTACCTGATATCTCTATATAGATGTAGTGCCTTTCTTTAAAAACTTTTTTAAAATTTCCTGTTTTCCTATGAGCATTATCACATTGAACTTGATGTCACCTTTGTGTCTTCTTTTTCCCTTTATCTTCTACAGCTAAGCCAAATTTTCTAGTTTTTTATCTTCTCAACATTTCTTACATCTGGATCTTCTTTTCCATTATCACTGACAGTACTATAGCTCAATCCCTTAGTAGCTCTCACGTGAATGATTCTTGCAGCCTCTCTTTACAATAGCAAGTTTCATATATACAAAAACATTGAGCACAAATACTTCTGATTAATCTGTCCTTTTCCAATGAGCAGTAAAAAAAAATCTTTTTTCCATCCCCCAAAATTCGGTCTCTTCAGATTGATTTGAAGGTAAATTATATTGTAAAGAAATCCCCCAATGGAATTTAAAGGAGTCTTAAATTACTAAGCTAGAAGGCCCAATAAAGTTTAAAGGCCTAAAACAGTTTTAACAATGATTATTTTCAAAGTTGATTTCTTAAGGAAACAGAACATACATTCTTGCTAAATGGCAAGACAATTTATGCTCCTATTCTTCCAGGAATGCAGGTGAGCAAGGAGAATTCTCACAAAAAAAAAAAAACACACACAAAATTTCTAGCTGCAACACCAAAAAGCATCAGTAGGTTTATAAATGCTAGTCAGATAAACTAGATAATTCAGTGGATAAGAGTCCTGGACCTGAAAAGTAGGAAGAACTGAGTTCAAATTTGGCTTTAGGCACTGACTAACTGTGAGATGCTTGGCAAATGATTACCCCTGTTTGCCTCCTTTTTCTCATCTGTAAAATGAGCTAAAGGAGGAAATAATAAATCTCTCCAAAATCTTTGCCAAGAAAATTTCAAAAGGAGTCACAGTCAAAGATGAACAAAAAAAATCATCAAATAGAATCAATAATCTAGGCTCATCTTCCTCTGTATTGCATATCACCTACTTCAATTAACTCATTCTGTTCTCATTCTGTAAGACTGAATAAACCAGTTGTTCTGGTCTAGACATGACTCAGTCCAGTTCTTTGTTAGTTTAATACATTTCAATAGTTAACAAAAACAGTTAACTAAAAATTAACCTTAGCTGAGAAAGATCTTGAAAAAGAAGGGTTGAGAACATGTAGACTTGATTCAGCTGAGCAAAGCAACATCCATTAGGATTCATCAACCAACCATCAGAACCTTCTCTGGCTCCTTTGTGGCTGTTTAATCTCAATTCCTTTTAAGGAAAAATTAGCCCAACCTGCATTGGGGTAGGGATTGGCATATTTGTTCCTATCACAGTATCCAATAATTTTTTGACCAAAAAAAGGCTTTTTGATCATTTATTTTGATAGTGCCATAGGAATGTATATTTGGGGTTTGACTTTTTCTCAAGCTACTACTAATAATATAATTTAATTTATTTTTGTTGTACTTATTCTCTATTACTGCATGGCCTAAAAGAGTAAAATTTCCTTTTCTCCTACACCTGATATTGTTGCCAAGTAATAGCTTTATCCTTTCTAATAATTGAGATTACTAAAAATCTTATTTTAGAGATATAAATGTATAAAGTAAGGGAAACAGTAGTTACAATTTCATTTTTAGATGGTTATATAATTGGACTAAATAGATCTTTTTAATCCCTTTGTCTTCACTAGGACCAATGAAATTAGCTTTGTCAATTGAAGCCAAGGCATGGAAGATGTTGCTTTGTAGATATTTAAATGATGAATACAAAAAGAAAATGACTGATATGATAACATTTATAAATGAATACTTAAAAAAATTATCTAGACCCATTCGTGACTTAGATGATGTCAGATTTGCAATGGAAGCCTTGGCTATTATAAGTGAGAATGAAATTCAAATGGACATGACATTAGGACCTATTGAAGTAAGAAACTTAAATAATATTTTGAAAATAGTTATTTTCTTGAAAGCTACAAATTTACTAGCACCATCTTACACCAGAACCACAATTCAAATAATGTCCTGGTGAAGACTAGAAAGACAAGTTAAGAATAAGTACTGGATAGGGAACTCCGCCCTGACCTTTATATTTGATGGAAGGGGCTGCTCCACTTCATGAGCAGCCCTTGCTATGGAATGATCCAAGCAGCAATGGTAGTCTGGTTGTTAGTCTTCCCACTATGATGTGGTCAATTGCCCTTACCTAAATTACATTCTGTGTTTCTTGACCATAAACAAGGACTTAAATAGCTATCTCATGTCTTCAGGGGGGGGGGGTGAGAGAATATTTTTCCTACTCATTATCTATTGGCGCTATTATAATAATTTTTCATCTTTAATTTATTTGATTTTTCATTATTTTGGGGGGGAGATTAGAATCATTTCTTAAAAGATTGAGTTATTTGAAACCTGTCCTGTAGGATGTGAAAAGTTACTTAAGTATTCAAATTTCTCAAAAAAGAAGTTAAAAAAAGGGAGTCCAGGCTTCTAAAGTCATTTAATTTGAGAATTCATCTGACACAAATATCATAGGAATGTTATTATTACCTCTTATTGTAAACCCCTAAATATAATTTAATCTATAACCTGACTTAGTTTATCTATAGTATATGTTTAACTATTTTTGTCTCCTGAGGAGATATATCAGATGATATGAAAATTGTTCAGCTTTTATGACAGAGTAGTATTATGAGTCTGTCTTTTTAAAACTCTTATAGCCTTAAAATGTATGATATTGAAATATGTAAAAGGATACTTAGTCACTGACATAATTTTGTCTGTGAGAAACCTCTTTAGAAAAGAATCCTAAGTTTTGTTAAATATTATTTTTCTGCCTCTTGAACCTATGCTTAAGTATAATAAAAAATATTTTTTGTTTTTTTGTAAAATTGGGGAAAAATTGTAAAACTCAAAAACTCAAATAAAATCTTTAATTAAAAACACAAAAAAACCAAATATTTTTTAATCCCTCTAATTTTGTGTTGTGGTAGATTTATTTTGGTAGCAGTTACCTACCACACAAACTCAGAGAATATATTTCTACGATAACACTATTCATAAATGAAGCATGACAAGAAAGGCACATTTTCTTAGAATTTTCTGTAATACATTTTTGGCTTCCTCTGGTATAAACATAGGACTAATCTTTTTCTTTTCAAATATTTTTATGTGTCTTAGAAATAATTGAAAACTTTCCCTCTTGTTCCAGGAAGCTTATACCATTTTAAATAGTTTTGAAGTTCAGGTAACCAAAGAGGAGTCTGAAGCAGTTGATACGCTAAGATACTCATTTAACAAATTGCAAAGCAAAGCAGTAAGTACAGATAACTCCCCTTTTTTGCTTCTCATTAGATATAAGTACAGATAACACCTCTTTTTGCTTCTCATTGTTCAATAATAAGTATATTAAAACATTATAAAGGTTTATATCCTACAGGTCAAATACACTTAAAATAAATTTTGGAAGGGTGTCCATAACCTTTGATTGAACTAGAATTTTGTGGCACTGAATTAGAAGGATAGTGTTAGAAGACTGATAAAATGCTCATTGATTTCAGAATTTTTAAGATTGCTAAGGATGGTAAGAGGCAGGATTTTAAAGATAAATTCAGGGCAAGAAGGCAAAAAGAGTTCATAGACAGAACAGAACCATTTCACTTCTTTACTGATTGGAGAAATACAAGTTAAAACAGCTCTGAGGTACTATTCCATATCTATCAGATTGACTTATATGACAGAAGGAATATAACAAATGTTATAGGAAATGTGGAAGCATCGAACAACAATGAGTTGTTGCTGGAATTGGTGACTGATCCAGCTGTTTTGAAGAACTGGAACTATGCCCAAAGGACTATAAAAGCATGTATACCTTTTGATTCAACAGTACCACTTCTAGGGCTATAACCCAAAGAGATAAAAAACAAAAAGGAAAAGGATCTATTATGTACAAAATATTTATAGCAGCTTTTTTGTTGATAAAGAATGGAAAATTGGAATAGTCACTAATTGGGGAATGAATGAACAAGTTGTAGTATATGATTACAATGAGAATGTTTATTGTGCCATAAGAAATGACAACCAGAATGATTTCAGAAAAAAGCATGAACTGTTAACAAAGTGAAGTGAGCTGAATGAGAAGAACATTGTACATATAAAATCAGTATAGAATGATGAAGAATTGTGAACAATTTATTCTCATTAATACAATGATCTTGTATTAACTTTGTTTTTTTCTTTCAGTGCTCAGTTCAGGCTTAAGCATTAAGTGCCTAGACACTAATATGATGATGGATTTGACTTCATTTGTAACTTATTATTTTATACAGTCTTAAAAGATTATACCTTTTCCATTAATTTCTATTTTCATTTTAGTCCTCAGTTCAAAATAAACTAGTTCACGTTCAGCCCAAATTTAAAAGTGATCTACTTAAAGCAGTTGAAGTGTTTCGTGAAGATGTATCCTATTTTTCAGAACAATATGAACAGGTAATTTAATATTTCATAATGAAATAGCTTTATTTTGGGAAGAGTATTATCATTAATGTGAGATAAATAGAGAATACTGCAGAATTAAGGGGATGGACAAAATTTCTTCTCCTCTATGGATACCTGTATTAGAAAAAAAGTTATTGAAGCAAAGAAGTTGTAATAATTGAAGAAAAATTAGCCAGTTTCTTCTTTTGCATGTGATCATTTTGAAGTTTCAGAATGAGAAAGGCTAGCTAATAAGATAATGAAGACTAGAATTGCTTCCTTTCCTTAAAATTCCTATATAAATGTTGCTCCTTTGTAGACAGAATCACACCCATGCAGCTACCAGGCATATTGACCATACTTTCTTCACAGTTCAAATTCATTTTCTTCTCCAATGTGATAATAGGCTAAAACTTAAAGCTATATCTAGTAGAAATAATAGTCCTTATAATCAGTTCATAAAAAATTCTGAAGTTCTTATCTTTATGTAAACCTCTTCTCCCAATACCAGTGCCAAGAGAGGAAAATAGAAAAGATATCTACCTCCTTTTACACATGTAGTAGCATATTGCTACATAGAAACTCAGCTTTTAAAAAATTTCAAAAGAATTTTGCAATCCCATTACCTAAAAGAGTTGAGCACCCCATTGTTGACACTTCTCTAGAGGATAGATCACTGAAAATTTATAGCAATGCCTTTTTTATCACTAAATTAATTCCTTATTCATTGCAAAATATTTCACCTAATCTCACAGCATTTCTTCTGTAGAGTATGTGAAATCAAAGAATGTTCTTTGTATTATTTTTAATAGGAAGGACCCATGGTACCAAACATACCACCCCAGGAAGCCAGCAATAGACTACAGACATTTCAGGTAAAAATACATTTGATAAAAAAGGTTACTTTATCTCATAATTAACTCATTGAAGAATTATTCTTAAAATAATTTAAGGGGATCAATAGGTAGGCTGAATTCCCTAGGAAAAAACATTGAATATAAGGAAATGATTTTAATTACTTGAAGAGCTTTTACTCAAATAACTATATTCCATTTAAGTCTTTTTATTATAATTTTATGTTATGTTGAAATATAGCTAAGTATTAATTTTCTTAGTAGCCTACTTTTCTAACATTGTCTGCCATTCAATATTTCCCTACAGGTAATTTCAATGAATCCCAGTTTTTATCAATTTTTAGAGACAGCTGGTGATAGAGTGTACAGAGAGCTGGGCTTGGAGTCAGGAAGGCCTGAATTCAAATCCAGTTCGGACATTTAGTAGCTATGTTACCTTGGGCAAGTCAATTAAACTCTTATTTCTTCAACTGTAAAGTGAGGATAATAATAGTACCTTCTTCCCAGGGTTGTTGCTGGTATCAAATGAGATAATTGTAAAAGGGCTTAGCATGAAAGCTGAGAGTTGGTTTTATGGGGGGAAAAAAAACAATAAAATAGATAAATCTTTAATTAATTTGACTGAAAAGAAAGGAAAAAAAGGAAAAAGAATTAAACCAAATTGCCAGTATCAGAAATGAAAAGGTTGAACTCACCATCAGTGAGGAGGAAATTAAAGTAATAATTCAGAGCTATTTTGCCCAACTTTATGTCAACAATCTGAAAATACAAGTGAAATGGATAAATATTTATAAAAAGATACTGTTTAGATTATCAGAAGAGAAAATCAAATACATAAATAACCCCATTTCTTTTTTTATTAAAGATTTTATTTGAGTTTTAAAATTTGTGTGCCAATCTTACTTCCCTCCCCACCCCCCACGGAAAGCAATCTATCAGTCTTTATTTTGTTTCCATGTTGTACATTGATCTAAAATGAGTGTGATGAGAGAGAAATCACATACTTAAGGAAGAAACAAAAAGTATAAGAGATAACAAGATCAGACAATAAGATAATCTGCTTTTTTTTTCTAAATTAAAGGGAATAGTCCTTGAACTTTGTTCAAATTCCATGGCTCTTTATCTGGATACAGATGGTATTCTCCATTGCAGACAGCCCAAAATTGTCCCTGATTGTTGCACTGATGGAATGAGCAAGTCCATCAATGTTGAACATCACCCTCATGTCAGGGTGTACAGTGTTTTTCTGGTTCTGCTCAATCTCACTCAGCATCAGTTCATGCAAATCCCTCCAGGCTTCCCTGAATTCCCATCCCTCCTGGTTTCTAATAGAACAACAGTGTTCCATGACATACATATACCACAGTTTGCTAAGCCATTCCCCAACTGAAGGACATTTACTTGATTTCCAATTCTTTGCCACCACAAACAGGGCTGCTATGAATATTTTTGTACAAGTGATGTTTTTACCCTTTTACATCATCTCTTCAGGGTATAGACCCAGTAGTGGTATTGCTGGATCAAAGGGTATGCACATTTTTATTGCCCTTTGGGAATGATTTCAAATTGCTCTCCAGAAATGTTGTATGAGTTCTGAAGGCTTTTACAAGGTCCATTTGTTGTTATTGTTTAGTCATGTCTGAATTTTCATGACCACATTTAGAGAAAACTGAATGGAGATAGAAAGGATATGCTTTTTTTTGCAGTATATGGCACCTATACCAAAATTGGCCATGTACTAGGGATAAAAACCTTACAGTCAAATTCAGGAAGGCAGAAATAATAAATGCATGCTTTTCATATCATTATGCAATAAAAACTATATGTAATAAAGGGCCATGAAAAGAAAAACCAAAATTAATTGGAAACTAAATAGCTCAATTTTTTAGAATGAATGTATCAAATAGCAAATCACAGAAATAACTATTTCATCCAAGAAAATGATAACAATGAGATGGCATATCAAAATTTATAGTATGCAGACAAAGCAGCTTTTAGGGAAAATTGTATATCCCTAAATTACTTATATGAATAAAGTAGAGAAAGAGAAGAGCAATAAATTGGGTATGCAATTGAAAAGGCTAGGGAAAAAAAACATTAAAGATTGCTAATTAAATACCCAACTTAAAAATTCTGAAAATCAAAGGAGAGATTAATACAACTGAAAGCAAGAAAACCATTGGTCTATTAAATAAAATTAGGTTGGTTTATAGAAAAAGACCAGAAAAAATAGATAAACCTTTGATTAATCTGATTAAAAATTACAAATTCCCAAAAATGAAAAGAATGAACTCATCACTAATGAGGAGGAAATAGAGATAATTTGGAACTATTTTTGTTCAACTGTATGCCAATAAATTTGACAACCTGAGGGAAATTAATGAATGAAATGAAATGAACAAAAATACAAACTACTCAGGTTAATAAAAGAGGAAATAAAATACTTAGCCCTATTTCTATAAAAGGAGAAACCATCAATGAATTCCCTAGGAAAAAGTCTCCAGGTCCAGATGGATTTTCAAGTGAATTCCATCAAAAGTTTAAAGAACAATTAATTCCAATTCTACATAAGTTATTTTAAAAAGTAAGAGGAGTTCTGACAAATTCCTTCTCTGACACCAATTTAGTGCTGATACCTAAACCAGAAAGAGTATAAAAGAGAAAAAATTATAGACTAATCTCCTTAATGAACATTAATGTAAAAATCTTAAATAAAAGTTTATCAAAGAGATGAAAGCAAGTTATTACAGGGATGATAACACCATATTCAGTAGGATTTATACCAAGTAGGAAAGGGTGGTTCAATATTAGGAAAACACAACACACACACACACACACACACACACACACACACACACACACACACACACACATATATATATGTATATACCAACAGAAATCAATTGATTATTTCAATAGATGCTTTGACAAAATACAACATCCATTCTTTTTAAAAACCTTAGTACAGAAACAAATGGAACTTTTTCTATCTAAATGGAGTGGCTATCTAAAACCATCAATAAATATAATATGTAATGGGGGATAAACTAGGAGCATTTCCAACAAGATCAGGGGTGAAACAAGGGTGCCCCTTATCACCATTACTATTTGATAAATCATAAGTGTTAGCTTTAGCAATAAAAGAAGGAAAAAATAGAAGGAATTAGAATTGGCAATGAGGATGCACAACTTTCATTCTTTGCAGGTTATATGATAATATAGTTAGAGAATCCTAGGAAATTATAAAAAAAAAACTACTGGAAACAATTAACAATTTAAGCAAAGTAGCAAAATATAAAATAAACCCATGTAAATAACCAGCTTTTCTCTATATGGGCAACAAAGCCCAAGGGCAAGAAATAGAGTATCTTTCTATAAGTAACAGCATAAAATATAATATACTTGGAAATTGACCTACCAAGATAAGTCCAGAAACTGTATGAACACAATTATAAAACACTTTTTTATTGTTTGAATTTTACAATTTTTCTTCCAATATCACTCCCCCCCCCACAGAAGGCAGTCTCATAGTCTTTACATTGTCTCCATGTTATACATTGATCAAAATTGAAAGTGTTGAGAGAGAAATCCTATACTTAAGGGAAAAATAAAATATGAAAGATAGCAAAATTGGATAATAAGATACACATTAAAAAATTAAAGGTAGTAGTAGTATTTGGTCTTTGGTAAAATTACTCAATTTTTGGATAAAGATTTGGATAAAGATCCTCCATTGCAGATACCCCAAAATTGTCCCTGTTTGCTGCACTGATGAAATGAGCGAGTCCATCAAGATTGATCATAAATCCCATTATGCTGTTAGGGTGTACAATGTTCTTCTGGTTCTGCTCATCGCACTCAGTTCATGCACATCCTTCATGTTTAAAATCATGTGAAAAATGATCCAAGGCAAAGCTAGGTGGCGCAGTGGATAAAGCAATGGCCTTGGAGTCAGGAGTACCTGGGTTCAAATCCTACCTCAGACACTTAATAATTACCTAGCCATGTTGATTAGAGAAATGCAAATTAAAATAACTTCGAGATACCACTCACACCTATCAGATTGGCTTAGAAGACAAAAAAAGGGTAAATGATCAATATTGGAGAGGTTGTGGGAGATTTGGGACATTAAAACCCTGTTAGTGGTGATATAAAATAATCCAACCATTCTGGAAAGCAATATGGAACTATACCCAAAGAGCAATAAAAGTGATCAAACCATTTTATGCAGCAATGCCAATATTAGACCTTTATCCAGAAGAAATAATAAAAAATAGGAAAAGTTCCAAATATTCCAAAATATTCACAGCACTCTTTTTTTATAGTGGCAAAGAATTGGAATTGATGGGATGCCTATCAATCAGGGAATGACTGAAGAAATTATGATGTCTGAATGTTATGAAGTATTATTATTCTATAAGAAATCATGAATTGTCAGACTAGAGAAGTATGGAAAGAATTACAACTGATGCTGAACAACAGGAATAGAACCAAGAGAACATTGTACACATTAATGGCAACATTGTGAGATGATCAACCATGATAGATGCAATTCCTCTCAACAGTTCAGAGAGCTAAGACAGAGCTGTTCTTAAGAGAAACCTTCAGGGTGTCCCTATATCATTTATTCTGACCTCTCTGTTGAGTACTTACCCTGTGAGTTCTTCATAACATAGTTTTTCTGGCAAGCATATACCTTGTATCAGAACATGGCCAAGCCATCATAGTCACACTTTCTATAGTAATATTTGAATACTTGGCAGTTTAGCTCAAGAAAGGACTCTGGTGTCTAATTTAATCTTTTTCTGCCAGGTAATCTTCAGAATGTTCCTAAAAATTTTAAATGGAAGTTTCTTGGCATTGCACTGTATACAGGCATACAGTGATGAGGTCAGCACAATGACTCTGTAGACCTTCAATTTGTTAAGACAGTCTAATACCTCTCTTCTCTTTCACATTTTCTTTTGGAGCCTTCCAAACACTGAACTAGCTCTGGCAATGTGTGTTTCAACCTCATTGTCAATGCATACCTCCTTGGACAGTAAGCTGTCAAGGTAAGTGGACTTAACTACAGTATTCAAAACTTCTCCATTTACTCTAATCAATGGTTCCACATGTAGATGATGTGGTGCTGGCTGATGCACCACCTGTATTTTCTGTTAATTGTAAGGCCAAAGTTAGCACAAACAGCAGAGAATTGATCGATTCTTTGTTGTATCTCAGCTTTAGAGGCTGCATTGTGTCCGCAATCATCTGCAAATAAATCATACACCAGCAGTCCTTTCATTTTGGGGCTTACCTTGTAATCTTTTTAAGTTGAAGAATTTACTATTAATGTGGTAGCTGACCTTGATTCTGTGTACATCCTCAGTAAAGGTGTCTGATACCATGGCTCAAAATATCATGCTAAGAAGCATGGGAGCAAGGTCATAGCCTTGTTTCACTCCATTAGTGACCAGAAAATCATGAGAGCATCATTCACTATCCAGAATCCCAGGCAAGTATACTCTCATGAAATTGATGTAAAATACCAATGAACTTTTCTGGACAACCAAATTATGAGATAATTTTCTATAATCCCTCAATGGCTGATGATATCAAAGACCTTGGTCAGATCTACAAAGGTTGTATGCAGACTTTTTTCTCCCCTTGGCATTTTTCCTGGAGGAGTTGGACAACAAATAACATATTGACTGTTCCTCAACCCTTTCTGAAGTCACATTGGTTCTCAGGGAGGTAATTATTTTTGCTTCTGCATTGACTGAGGATGATCTGTTAAGAACAATATTTAAGTTGTTCAACCCATCTCTCTGGAATCTTGTTCCTATTACTAATCAATGTGACTCCATCAGCACTGAGTAGTTGAGAAGCACAATATGTCTTTGGCCCATAAATAGCTTTCAGGGATTCATTAAAGCACTTTGATTTGTTACTATCTGCATAACACTGAATTGCATCTGCCTTCTTACTGAGCCAAAAATCTTGAATCCCTCCAAGCTTCACTTGAACTTTACTTTGTTGTTTGGTATTTGCAAGGCAATGGCGTTGAGTGACTTGACCAAGATCACACAGCTAGGTAATAAGTGTTGGAGGTGGGATTTGAACTCTGGTACTCCTGACTCCAGGGCCAGTGCTCTATTCACTGTGCCACCTAGCCACCCTGGACTGTATTTTTAATGGAAATGCTGCCTTCTCAGGAATTGAATGAGTTATCCTGCTGGTAAACCCTGTGGAGCTCTGGTTTTTCATTTAACAACTTCTCTATTTCCCTATCATTTTAATCAAGCCAGTCTTGATGTTTGTGAGTGTTCTGACCGAGATGAGCAAATAGAGTGCTGCTGTACACCAGATCTCTGAAAGCTGCCCACTCTTTTAATGCTTCACTGTTCTCAACTATGTGGCAACTTTCCTTCCAAGTTAATAACAAACTGTTCCTGCTTAAGAAGCACTCTGATATCTTGACATAATTCTTCTGATAGTAGCTTTGTCTTGCAGCTACTTCTTGGGTTGAATGTGAATATTTAGAGAGGATGAGTCTGATCAGCACTGCATACATTGCCTTCTTCACTCTCACATCTTGTGTCTCTCTTAACAATCACATAATCTATTACATGTAAATGTTTGCTACAAAGTTACATCTAGGAAATTTTATTGCATTTAGGTATATGGAAGACAGAGTTTGTGATGAGATGCACTAGTCTTCAATAGTAGGTGACCAGTGCTATTGCTGTTTCCAACTCCATTCCTCCCAAGGATGCCCTGCTATATCTGATAGTCTGAACTTACTCTAGCATTAAAGTCACCCAGAATTATAAGCTTGTCCTCTTTTGGTACACTGATGTTAAGGGTCTCCAAGTCTTCCTAAAATTTTTCTTTGACTTCAACAGAATTAGGCATGGTTGGAGCATAAGCCCTGATGATGGTGGCATGATATTTTCCTTCAAGTGGCAATCTCATTGTCATGAGCCTGTCATTCACAGCTTTTGGTAGGCACTCAAGAATGTTGAGTAGATTACTTTGATTGCAAAAGGTTCCCCAACTTCTTGATACTCCCCTTCATGGGGGCCATGCCAGAAAAATGTACATGCAGCTCTGACTTCAGTAATCTGGCCTTCATTTGCCAGCCTTGTTTCACTCAGGGCTATTTGAATGTGATACCTTTGGAATTATCTTGCAACAAGAATTAACTTTCCAGCTGTATTGGATCTTGTGATGTTTATAAGTATGTGTACATTCCATGCACCATTTGTGAGTTGAGATCTTTATTGTATAAATTTTTGTACATTTTTTGTGTTTTTGACCTCATGGTAAGATCCACACTTGCTTTGATAATCATGCTAGAGTTGGGTAAACAAATGATTTTTAGAGGAAATGGGGAAATGACTATTGGCCCCCTGTGTTCAGGGTTGTGACACCAGCTCCCAGTGTTTCTGTATCTGCTGCTTCATCACTTGCTTGTCACCAGAGGACTTCGAAATAGAAGTGGTAAAGAGTAATGGGTAATGTATTTTGATTTGAGGGTAAGTTGGATTTAAGATAGACAGAACTGCACGAAGCCATCAACTTCACTCACTCTGCCAAAGTCATCATTGTCTAATGACAAGACAGAGTCAAGACAACTGTGATGGCTCAAAAGCAATGGATAACCTTGGCATTTTCCATGTCTAACCAAACTCTAAGAACTTGACAATGCCTGCTTCAGTTGCCTTCATGATCTTTGGAATGAATTGTTTTTATCCACCCATTCTATGGGAAGATTTCATATGCTTGGGTGGTAGACACCTGCCCGAACTCACCAGTGGGTTTGAAATCTTTCTATTACCCTTACCCTGGTTTATACTGTTTACCAGGATATGGCCACTGTGCATGGTACAGCTTCCTTGAGCCACATATGAGAATTAGGTGGCTCAGGAGGATATCAAACATGGAAAGGACATGACAGCACTCACACCAGAAGTAATAGTCTTCCTGGAACATACTCCAAATGCATTATAAATTACAAAATGGATGATTTTGAATACATTAAACTTTTTAAATACAAAATCAAGTTTATTTTATTTTTTCCAGAATTGCTCCCAATAACAATATGTTTGGTAGGGTGGGGAGACAGTGGAACAGAGATTATGTTATATAGTCTCCCTTTAATCACGGCTCAGTGAACAGCAGAACCTTGTCAGCTTCATACCCTTTTTCTAGCATTCACTGACTGCCCCCCCCTATATTTCTCCCAAAGCCCTAGTTAAATCCTCCTTGAAGACTTAAATCTACTCAAGTCACTCTTGTCCCACAATTAGAAGTTTCTCCATGGTATTGTCAGATTGCTCAGAATTATAAAATCCCAAGAACTTGACATCAACTGCTTCCCAACTTTCTACTGAAATGACTCTCACTTTGTTATTCTCCATCTGTGATCCTCCCTTCCCCACACCTGCTGAGATCTTGGCCCTTAATTCTCTAATTGTAGGTTCAAGGTTATAATGATTTACTAAAAACTGTGAAAGTTGTATGCCAAAGTTGTTTTAGGTATATAGCTATTCTACCCTTTTTCATTAGACCCTAAAAAAAGATCATAGGATTGAACATTCAGAGTTGGAAGGAATCTCAAAGATCATTGAATAGAAGTGATTTTTTTGTCTTTTAAATATTTTAATTTTTCCAATTGCATTTAAGAATTTTTTACAATCTTTTTTATTTACCTAATTTTAGGTTATTTTCCCCTAGGTACATGTAAAAACAAGTTTTAATGTTCATTTTTTAAACTTTGAGTTGCAAATTCTCTTCCTTCTTCCCACCCCACTCCATCTCATTGAGAAAGCAAATTATTTGATTTAAGTTAAAAATGTGCAGTCATCATTTGTACAAAAATAATCATAGCAGCCCTGTTTGTGGTAGCAAAGAATTGGAAATCAAGTAAATGTCCTTCAGTTGGGGAATGGCATAGAAAACTATGTGGTATATGTATGTCATGGAACACTATTGTTCTATTAGAAACCAGGAGGGATGGGAATTCAGGGAAGCCTGGAGGAATTTGCATGAACTGATGCTGAGTGAGATGAACAGAACCAGAAAAACACTGTACACCCTAACAGCAACATGGGGGTGATGTTCAACCTTGATGGACTTGCTCATTCCATCAGTGCTAAAATCAGGGACAATTTTAGGCTGTCTGCAATGAAGAATACCATCTGTATCCAGATAAAGAGCCATGGGGTTTGAACAAAGTTCAAGGACTATTCCCTTTAATTGAGAAAAAACATATCTTATTGTCTGATCTTGTTATGTCTTAGACTTTTTGTTTCTTCCTTAAGGATATGATATCTCTCTCATCACACTCAATTTGGATCAATGTACAACATGGAAACAAAGTAGAGACTGACAGATTGCTTTCCATGGGGGGGGGGGGAAGTAAGATTGGAGGAAAAATTGTAAAACTCAAAATCTTTAATAAAAAAGAAAAAATACAAAACATTACCATAATAGTCATGTTGTAAAAGTAAACATAGCTCACTCCACTCTCAAAGAGAAACATCAAGAAAAATAAAGTTTTTAAAAAAGTATGCTTCAATCTGTATTCAGGAGCTATCAGCTCTGCCTTTGGGGATAGATAGTACTCCTTTATCATAAGTCCTTCAGAATTTTCTCAGCATTGCTGAGAAAAGGTACGTCATTCACAGAAGATTATCCTACATTATTGTTGTTGTTTTGTATATAATACATTTCCCATTGCCTCTGTTCATATAAGACTTTCCAGGTTTGATAAGTGATCAAAGGATATGAACATTCAGCTTTCAGATGAAGAAATTAAAGCCATCTATGGTCATGAAACAAAGCTCCAAATTATTATTGATTAGAAAAATGCAAATCAAAACAACTTTGAGGTACTTCACACCTGTCAAATTGACTGAGATGACAAAAAGAGGGAAATGGAGGGAATGTGGGAAAGCTGGGAAGCTAATGCATTGGTTGGTGGAGTTGTGAACTGATCCAAGCTTTCAGGACATTGATTTGGAACTCTGCCCAAAGGGCAATAAATTTGTTCATACCCTTTGATCCAGCAATACCACCACTAGATCTATATCCCAAACAGAGCATGAAAAAGGCGAAAAGACCAACATGTGCAAAAATATTTATGGCAGCACTTTTTGTAGTGATAAAAAATTGGAAATTGAGGGAATATCCATCAAACAAGCTGTGGTATATGAATGGTTTGGGCTACTATTGTTCTATAAGAAATCATGAGCAGTCTGACTTAAGAAAACTTGCAAAGATTTTCATGAAGTGATGCTGAGTGAAGTGAGCAGAACCACAAGAACATTGTACTCAGCAGCAATTGAAGATGGATCAACTATGTTTGACATAACTCCTCTCATCATTTCTGTGATCAAGGATAATTATGAGAGAACTGTTATGAAAAATGACATCTACATCCAGAAAAAAATTGAAGTCTGAATGCAAAGCAAAGCATACTATGTTCATTCGCTTTTAAAAATATTTTTTTTCTTTCCTTCTCATGTTTTTCCCTCTAATTCTTTCATGGCAAATATGTAAATATGTTGTTCTATTTTACATGTGCAATGTATACCAGATTTTTCACTACCATGGGGAGGAAGGAAGGAAGGGAGGATAGTAGAAAAGGGGGAACTCAGAAGTTTGCAAATGGATAAATGTTGAAAACTACTTTTGCATATAATTTGAAAAAAAGACAAATTAAAAAAACCCACAAACAAAAACATGCTTAGCATGGAACCTAGCACATAAAAATACTACTAAAAATAATATAAAGATTTACATAAAAAATTCATGACCTGATGGTCACTTATCTAAACTGGATTATAGATGATTGATACAGATGCATCCAGTATTCCAAACTAAACTGGCAAAGTCTTGGGAAACTCTGGTTACAGATGAAGCCCAGGAGTACATACAGATTATATGCCAACAAATTTGAAATGGCTAATAAAAGCTTCTATCCTTAATCTTAATAATATCTGAGTTAATAAAGTTTTACATTAATAATTTCATTTCATTTTAGGCAAATTTTGATGACCTATGGAGGAAATTTGTTACATACTCAGCTGGTGAACAGCTCTTTGGATTGCCTGTCACTGACTATGAAGTTTTACATAAAATCAGGTAGATTAGGAAAACATTTGTCATAGGTCTATTTCAAGTTGATCATATTTGATGCTAGTAATGACTACTTTGAGAGAATCTTTCAAGTTTTCTGAAAGAATTTTCTTTCTTTCTGAGTCGTGGATAAAAGACAGATCTAATGCAATACAGTGGATGACCTGAAAAAGACAATATATCAGGAAGTTCCAGATTTCATTCAGCATCCTGTGGTACCTTCCTTTAACTGGAACAGTTAATTCAGAGAAAAGACTTTTAAAACAATTACTAGTCTTACCATACAGCCTGTATGATCTGGATAGTCACTTCACTTGTCAGGCTGCTCTGCAAATTGCTCTCGTTTGCATTGTTAGCATGAATTAATAATTTGGGTATTTCCTACACAGATGAAATCACATGTCTTAGTCAAAAACAAGATTCTGATACAATTCTTAATCTAGAATGGGACTCTTGGATTTTCAGAATGGATGGTTATTAGTGTGGTTCAAATCCAGTAGAGAAAGGTGTAGGTAAAACTGTTCTAGAATTATATCAGCTTTCAGTTACTGCAAGTTGAGTAATAGTATGAGTATGTGAATTATATTTGTTTTGTATACTTGTATGTGTATAAATAAATGTGAATGTGTACACACATGTGCATGTAAAATATACCTATGTTTCATGTTTTCTTTATGTGTGTTGTTATGCATGTGTTTTGCAAAGTATTTGAATAAATCTAACAATTCTTTTCTCCTACTTAGAAAAGAACTGAGTTTGTTGAAAAAGCTATATGTACTATATGATACTGTAATGGGCAACATTAGTGGTTATTATGAGATACTTTGGGGAGATGTAAATATTGAAACCATTAACTTAGAACTTCAGGAATTCCAAAATAGGTGAGCTTATACCCATTTAAAATGACTTTAATAGGTTCTCTAATATCTAAAGATCTAAATACTGTCTATTATTTTGTTTATGCTCAATATTTATACTTGCTGATATATAACTTGTGTAATTTGCAATTTGATGTGTCTTCCCTGCTGCAGTATAACCTCAAGGGTAAGGATTATGTTTTTTGTTTTCCACCAAATGGTACAATGCAGTGTTGTTTCTACATATGATTATCAAAAAACTGATGTTTAATTTATTGAAAAGCTGCATAGCTCATTAAGAAACTTATGTATGAAAATTTCCCCTTGATATTACAGAAATTAATATTTGGAAATTAAGGCGAGACAAACAGTGCTCCTCATACTGACATTGTCTCCACTGATTTATTCCCTTTTTTTTTTACTATATTGAGACTATACAAAGAAATCTATAGGTAAAATTATAAGTAAAATAAATATTGTGTTATTTTCCTTAAAGGTGCCGTAGACTTCCCAAAGGACTGAAGGATTGGCAAGCCTATTTGGATCTTAAACAAAGGATCGATGACTTCAGTGAGTCATGTCCTTTGCTAGAAATGATGACTAATAAGTCAATGAAGCCAAGGCACTGGGATCGAATTGCAGAACTAACAGGAACTACATTTGATATAGAATCTGATTCTTTTTGTTTGAGAAATATCATGGAGGCACCACTCCTTCAAAACAAAGATGATATTGAGGTATGAGCATAATTATGTATATCAGAAATGTCAATTTGGCTTAGGCAAATAAATTATCTCTGTATTCCCAGCAACTGAAAATTCAGATCAAATTATGAATTAAGCATGGAGAATGAACAATTGCTATTTCTGTAATCTTGGACAAATTACTTCCCTCATCTGGGTCCCGGTTTTCTCATGTATAAGATGAAATGGCATCTGAGCTTTTAGAGAGAGACAGAGAGAGAGACAGAGAGAGAGAGAGAGAGACAGAGACAGAGACAGAGACAGAGACAGAGACAGAGACAGAGACAGAGACAGAGAATAAAGAAAGAAAGAAAAAAGGGAAAAAACTGAAAGAGAATAAGAGAATTTAGAACCCAGAATAGATTTCTGACTGCAATGGGACAATAATAACTGACATTTATATAGTGCTTTAAAGTTTTCAAAGTGCTTTATCAACACTAGCTTTCTATTCTCAAAACAATCCTGTGAGGTATCCCATTTTATAGAAGAGGAATTTTAAGTCAAACAGCAGTTAAGTGACTTATCTAGGGTCACACAATTGATATGTGTGTCTAAGGCAGGATCTGAACTCATTTCACCATTAAATGTACCACTAAATCATATCTCTGTAAGTCACTTTACCCTAATTGTCTCACATCTAGACATCTAGGGCTGATTTCAGTTATGCTGTTATGTATTTGGCCAGTGGACCCAGATGGCTCCAGAGGAGAAAGTGGGGCTGGTGACTTAGCACAGTGACATACAGAATTTCTCTCTTAAGCCTGGCAAGAATTTGTTATAGCTTGCCACCATCCTAGCAGGAATACATATTGAATCCAAGACTTAGGAACCAGTTCTTCACTCAACCCTCACTCATGTCATGGCATCACCTCTTAGATGTCATGATCTTCTTTGAAAACAAAGGAAAAGGGGCGGCTAGGTGACATAGTGGATAGAGCACTGGCCCTGGAGTCGGAAGTACCTGAGTTCAAATCCGGCATCAGACACTTAATAATTACCTAGCTGTGTGCCTTGGGCAAGCCACTTAACCCCATTTGCCTTACACAAAAAAACCTTAAAAAAAAAGAAAGAAAACAAAGGACATCCAACAACAAAAATCAAATCTGAAATAAAGTTTTTACTTTTACCCCAGATCTTTAGAGTGTGAGTTCTTAGTCTTTTTTGTAATGTTAAACGTGAAGAAATTGGACTAGATGATCTCTATGGTTCCTTCAATTTCTAAAATGCAGTTTAGAAATAAAGATAGAGGGCAAATATGACTCTTCCTTCACCTTTAGCTACCTGTCTACCTACTTATCTAATTTATCTATCTCTTCTCCCTCTCTTTGAAAGAGTTATAATTATATATTATTCATGGGGGTTGGGGGTTACAGAAGCATGGGTAACTAAGGATAGGAATATGCCTATTCAACTTTTTCTGTGTTCAAGGCTTAGATCTCACTACATTGGAAAGGATTTGGAAATGATATTATTTAGAGTTTGGAAATCGTCCACAACTTTTTAACAGTGTTTAATTTAGATAATATAATTTAGATAATGTTTTCTATGTAGGATATTTGTATATCAGCTATCAAGGAAAAGGATATTGAAGCTAAACTGACTCAAGTAATTGAAAACTGGACAAATCAGACTCTGAGTTTTGCTGTATTTAAGGGAAAAGGAGAGCTACTGCTAAAAGGAACAGAATCAGCAGAAATTATTACATTGATGGAAGACAGTTTAATGGTCCTGAATTCTTTGCTAAGTAACAGGTAATCTAAACTGCTATCTGAATTTTGAGTTTTGTAGCTATATAACACTACCAGCCTCTATTACAACATTAGTCTGGGGTATCATGACCTTGTGTTAGGGTTTAGCTTGCTCTAAGTACAACCACCTCTCTTTTGTTTTGTTTTTTTCCAATTACCTGGGAAGAGAGTTTCAATACCCATCATTTTGTAAGCTTTTGTGTTCCATGTTTTTCTACAGCCTCTTTTTATCTGCTGCCTCCCCATGGCATCAAGTGATCTGATATAGATTATACATACACATTCACACTTTACATATTTCCATATTAGCCACATTGTAAAAAGAAGAATTAGAACTAAAGAGGGGAAAACATGAAAAAGAAAGAAAAATACTTAGTTTTAAAAAGTAGATATACTATACTTTGATCTGCATTCAGATTCCATAATCCTTTCTCTGGATGTGGATGACATTTTCCATCACCACTCTTAGAATTGTCTTTGATCATTGTATTGGTAAGAACAGCTAAATCTATCATAGTTGATCATCACACAATGCTACTATTATTATGTACAATGTTCTTTCGGTTTTGCTCACTTCACTAAGTATCAGTTCATGTAACACTTGCTAGATTTTTCTGAAATCTACCTTCTCATGGTTTTTTTATAGAATAATAATATTCCAATATAGTCATATATCACAATTATTCAGCCATTCTCCATATGGCTCAAATTTCAATTCTTTGCCACCTGAAGAAAGCTACCATAAATATTTTTGTGCATGTGGGTACTTTTTTCCTTTTTTATGATAAAGACCTAGTTCTGGTATTGCTATATCAAATAATATGCACAATCTCTTAGCCCTTGGGGAAAGTTCCAAATTCTACTCTAGACATTTCTTAACTCCACCAACAATTAGTGGCCTAGTTTTCCCACATCCTCGTCAATATTGATCATTTTCCTTTTCTTAAATCTTAGCCAAACTCATAGGTAAGAGATAGTAACTCAGAGTTGTTTTAATTTATATTTGTCTAATCAATAATGATTTGGAGCATTTTGGAAGTCCTCTGTTTCATTGAAAATCTATCTTTTCCCCTGACAGAATATGCATAGTTTTGAGGGTAATTAATTCTTAGTTGTAATCCAAGGGTCTTTGCCTCCAAAGTATCATATTTCAGACTATCCTTTTCTTTATTGTTGAAACTGATAAGTCCTGTATAATTCTTATTGTGTTTCCTTGGAATTTAAATTGCTTCTTTTTGGTTGCTTTAGTTGAGCATTCTAGAATTTGGCTAGAATTTGACTCTGCCCCAGCCCAATTCTTGTTTTTAAGGAATTATTTTCTTAAGTTTTTGATTCTCTATTTCTAGTAAATTGACTTTCTTTTAATAATTTTCTTGAATTGTTTTTACCTAATTTTTTTCTGAATCTCTCTTATATGATTTCTTTCATGATTTATTCATTTCTTTTCACATTACTACAATAATATTGTAGTGAAAGTAAAAATACCCCCTCCCAAATGATAGAGAAACCTCAAGAAAAATAAAGTGCAAGAAAAAATGTACTTCTGTCAGTGTTCAGTTACCATTCACTCTGTCTCTGGGATGGATTGCATTTTTCATCATTAGTTCATCAGTGAAATTGCTTCATATTTTTTCCCCATAGCACTATTGTTAATGGTATTTCCCTCCATTTTAGTCCTCCCCACTCTCATTTATTTTATTCTCTCTCTCTCTCTCTCTCTCTCTCTCTCTCTCTCTCTCTCTCTCTCTCTCTCTCTCTCTCTCTCCTTTCACTCTGTCCCTTCTCAAAAGAGTGTTGTATCTGACTACCTTCTTCTATGATCTTCCCTCTCTTCTATCCCCACTCCCCTCCTCTTTTCCCTTTTCTCCCATCCCTTTCCTCTCCTTTTTCCTCTAGGGTAAGATAGATTTCTAGACCCTACTGAGTATGTATATAATTTCTTCTCTGAGTCACTCCCAATGAGAATGAAGGCTCATTCATTCTCCCTCACCTTCCCCCCTTCCGCTCCATAGCATAAGCTTTTTCTTGACTTTTAGTAAAATATCTTAGCCCATTCTACTTCTTGTTTCCCTTTCTACCAGGACATTCATTTTTCACCTATTTGCTCTCTCTTTATAATATACTTTCATATTCAGCCCCCTTCTTTGCCTTGTCTTATATGTTCCTTCTAACTGCCCTAATAAATAAGAAGGTTCATATGAGTTATCAGTTATCTTCTCATGCAGGAATACACACAGTTCAAATCATTAAATCCCTCATAATTTGCCTTCCCATCCACCCTCTCTGTGCTTCACCTGAGTCCTCTTCTTGAAGATCAAACCATCTGTTCAGCTCTGGTCATTTCAAAAGGAAAGTTTGAAAAGTCCTCTATTTCATTGAAAATTCATTTTTCCCCTGTAAAAGATTGTTCACTTTTAGTGGATAGTTGATTCTTGGTTGGAATCCAAGGTCTTTTGCTTTCTGGAATATCATATTCCAAGCCCTATGAGCCCTTAATATAGAAACTGCTAAATCCTGTGTAATCCTGACTATAGCACCATGGCAATTGAATTGTTTCTTTCTGGGATCCTGTAATATTTTCTCTTTGACTTGGGAGTTCTGGAATTTGACTCTAATATTCCTAGGAGTTTTCATTTTGGGTTCTCTTTTAAGTAGTGATCAGTGGATTCCCTTAATTTCTGTTTTACCACTTGCTTTACCCTTTGCCACCATTTGCTCCAGCAATTTTGCTGGATTATTTCTTGAAAAATGAAGTCTAGGGTTTTTTTTTCTGGTCATAACTTTTATCACTTCTGGATCTGTTTTCCAGGTTAATTCTTTTTCTGAAGCAATATTTAACATTTTTTTCTAGGTTTTTCATTGTTTTGTTTTTGTTTTATTGTTTCTTGATTTCTCACAAATTTATCAGCTTCCTCTAGCTCCATTCTATATTTGAAGGAGTTATGTTCTTCAGAGAGCTTTTTTATCCCCTCCTACATCTGGCCAATTCTACTGTTTAAGACATTCTTTTCCTCATTGACTTTTTTTTGGACTCATTTTTCCATTTAACCTAAACTGGTTTTTAACATGTTATTTTTCTTTGGTATTTTTTTTATTCCTTCACTAAGCTGCTGACTTGGTTTTCATGATTTTCTCTTCCTGGTTTTTACTCTACCTCCCTTACATGCTTTTCAAAGTCTTTTTGAGCTCCTCCATAGCCTGAATCCATTTCCTATTTTTCCTTGGAGGTTTGGATATAAAAGTTTTCACTTTGTCATCTTCTGAGTGCATATTTTTGCTCCTCCATGGGGCCAAAGTAATTTTCTGTGGTAAGATTCTTTTTCTAATGTTGTGTGCTCATTTTCCCAGCTTATGAACTGATTTTTAACATGTTTCCAAAGCTTTTGGAGGGTTTTGTGACAACCACAAGGGACTTTAATTGCTTCAAGATCTTGTGAAAGGCTCTGACCACTCTCCTGACCTGTGCTCTTGTCTGTGGATGACCACAGATACTCCCCTCTGCCCTGGAACTGTGAGGAAACTCCCTGGTCCACTCTGTTAGTATGGGGGCCCAAACTTTGACTTAGATCTGAGTATGGGTAAAGTGGCAGAGTCCTGCCCGAGGGATAGCAGAGAGACCTGGACAATATCTCCCAGTCCCCTTACTGTCTGTGAGCTGAGCTCTCTGAAAAACTCTGTCTTAATCTCCTGCTGCAAAGTTTTCTGGCTGACCTTCCTAATTGTCCTTGGCAATCCCAAGGCTGAGAAACCACTGGAAATAACTCCCACTGCCATGGATCTAGGCACCCCTGGAAGGCTGGAACTGGTTTGCTCCAGTGTAGCTGTACTGTGGCTCTTTCCAACCTGGTTCCAGTGGAATAGAATTTTCCCTTGGATCTTCCAAGTTTTCTTGGACCAGAAAATTGTTTTATTCAGTCTTTCTGTGGTTTCTGCCCCTCGAATTTCGTTAGAGTCATAATTTTATGGCATAAGGAATGTTCTGGGGAAGATCTGGGAATTCCTGCCTCCACACTGCCATCTTGGCTCCACTCCTCTTATATGATTTTTAAATTTCTTTTAAAGTTCTTCTAGGAAATCTTTGTTTTTGTACTTGGAACCATTTGGTATTTCTCATTGAAAAAGGATTGGCTTTTTTAGCTCCATTATCTTCTTCTGAATATGAACTGAAATCTTCTCTATCCTCTTTGTAGATATTTTTCAGATCTATTACTGAAGTTGGAGTATTGAATTTAAGTGTAATATTTATGTCTTGAAAATTAGAAATTACTATGAATCTGAGCTTAATTTATTGTTTTATTGCTTGTCTAAACTTAAAGTGATGGAAAAAGTTGATAATTCAAATTCAAATTAGAATGTATCTACCTCCTCCTCTATCCTGTCTGGTTATTAAATATTTATCAGTAAGGGGTGCTGAGAAAAGGGCAACCACCCTCCTACCTTTTGTGTGTAAGGGTGGTATTACTTATTTATATAAATATATAAATAGTTGTAGCTCTACCCCAGTCCAAGCAGGGTCTAGTAGGGTCATGGTGTGATTGTTACAAACCATAGCATTTATCTAGTCCTGCCTAAATGGTAGTGACAATGATCTGGAGCATCATGAGCAGCTTAGTCATTGCTCTGTACAGGGCAAAGTTTTAATCATCATGCTTTCCCTATTTTCTGGAAGTTTTCCAACTGTTTGACTATTTAGTAAATGGGCTGGAAGTGGAGAAATGAAGTAGTTATAATAATGCTAAAAATGGTAAATTTATATAATGTTTTTAACGTAGTTGAAGTGATTTGTGGAAATATGATTCCCATTAAACAGTGAAATTGAGGCTTAAAAGAGAATAAATGACTTACCCATGGTTACACATCTAGTAACTTGAACTCCAGATTCCAAGTCTAGCACTCTATATAAGGGATTTGATGAGAAAGAATTAAGGAATGACAATTAATTAGATCAAAATGACTTGCAATTAACACTTATGCATCAAGGGATTAGGGCCTCAGCATCCCTGTCATCTGGAAAATTCACATAAAACATTCTGTCCCTCCCTTTGTACTGGCGAAGAAGTCTGAATTATTATGGTATTAAAAATAAAATATGTTGATATTAGCAAATTTATGCATATTTTATATATTTCTGAGTTTCTAAATTTTTTGTGTGGTCTGTGGCTTCCACAAAACTTCCATTTAATTTCTTAAGCCAATCCACAATATATTGAAACCACACTGAGAAAAATCACAGTGTGGAAGGAATTACTTTAATTGCTAGTGAGCTTTGAGCAAAGTTAAGACATATTTTTTGGTGTAAAAAAGAAAAATTTTATATGCCATGGAAAAATAAAATATCTTTCAAAAAGAAATAAAATCTCCATAAATGCTGTGATAGAATCTTCCTTTTAGGTTTTTTGGGGATTTGCGGGGGGCTGAGGTTGGAAGAGGTAGAAGATCTCTTTCATTGGCATAGAAGTCTCATAGGGAGGAAACTACCTTTTCTCAATGCAGATTAAAAGGACTCTAGGAAGTTGTGACTTAGTCAGAATCATGTCACCAGTCAGTGCCAGCCAAAGAGCTGTGTCCATATCATACTGACTCTAAGATTGCCTTTTAATATATTGTACAATAAATAAAAAATTGAAAAGTTTTATTTTAGAATTTTTAAAGTCTTATTTCCTCCTTTTAGCTCATTTTGTCTTTTGTTTTATTTGTTCCTTAATTATCTTTAAAACTTAATTTTTTAGGTATAATGCTCCATTTAAAAAGAATATTCAGAATTGGGTATTTAATCTGACAACATCTTCAGATATAATTGAGGAATGGTTGATTGTGCAAAATCTCTGGGTTTATCTTGAAGCTGTTTTTGTGGGTGGAGATATTGCAAAACAATTACCTCAGGTAAATGAATACAAAAACTTTATAAAATAGGAGTAAGTGTAAAGATATGAAAATATTCACTAATTCATAAAGCAAAATTATCAGTTATTTATACTAGTGAAGAGTGGGACCAGTAAACCCAAAGAGTAGAGTCCCTGGATCACTTACATTACACTCTGAGATAAATTAAATGATTTTATTTCTTTTAAACATTGACAAAATTCTATTAATCTTGTAGATAAGAATGGTCCAGAAGGCAGGTGTTAAAAATACTGGCAGGGCAGTTCTCTGAGTTTCTGTCTTATTGGATTAGCCTAGTTAAATTTGTAAGAACTCATCACTGGAAGTTGACCACTAGGTGATTTTTTGGGATTATAGTAAGTACCAAAAATTGTTTTGTAAAGCTGGAGGGATTACAAGATCTGATTAATAGGTGAGTGTACTAGGTTTATTATTTATTGAATTGTAGATGAATTGTGATCAAACTTGACAGTGACTATTTTAAGAAAAATTTTAAGTGGTAATGACTTTATATATTCTATTGACAAGCTTCACAATTGTGTTAAAAGGAAAATTACTCCACTAAAGAAAACTTGAAAAAAAATTAAGCATTTCCTTCTTGAATTGTTAAGCCAAGATTAAGCTTATTTTATATATATTGAGAATGAAGAGAAAATATTTTTCAAAATGTCCTACCCACAGAACAATACTCACAATGATCACAATATTCAAAGTCAACTGAACTCATATTATCTGCATTGATTAATATTGCTCTGGGAGAATAGATAATGAAATACACTTACTCTTCTAAATTGATGGGTAAGAAACAAATAGAGAGCATCATTGTGAAATCTATTATCTGTGATTTTGCTTAACTATTGTTTCAAGAGATAATAGGAAGGGTAAATATGAGGAAATGACTGGCACCAGAACAAAAGACATCAAAACAACCTTAAAAAAAATCAGAATGTCCTTAGCAAATATCCCCAATTTTCTTTTGAAATGAAAAGTGGCAATCTTTAAAAAGGATATTTTTGTTTTTTTAGGAAGCAAAACGTTTTCAGAATATTGATAAGTCATGGATAAAAATAATGCAACGAGCTCATGAAATTCCTAATGTAATCAGTTGTTGCGTTGGAGATGAAACTATGGGACAACTGTTGCCTCATTTACATGAGCAGTTGGAAGTATGTCAGAAGTCACTTACAGGGTATGTACAACTTATCATTTCAAGCATACATTTACTGTAAGAATTATAGAAGAATTAGAAGGGGCCTCAGAAACCATCTCATTCAATCCATACATGAACATATTTAAGAAGGATCCATTTGACCTTTGCTTTAAGGCCTCTAATGAAGAGAAATCTACTTTCTCCCAAGGCGGTACATTCTACTTTTGGATTCCTGTCCTTATATCAAGTCTATATTTGTTTGGTTTTTGTAGCTGCTACCTAGCTACAATGCTTCTAGATCCAAAATCTGGGTCTTAGTCAAACAGGCTTAATTCCTTTTCATGACAGCACTTTAATGCTAAAAGGATTAGTATTTAAGAATGCCTCAAAGAATCAAGCTATATGAACTGATGCAGTGCCTTGTTTTAAAAAAATCCACAAAACAAAATAGAGATAGGAAGGAAATTTTTATTTCAAAGTAAAAGTAAGTATGTGATGAAAGCTTTCATGATGCCACCCTTAGTCTCATAGTCTTCTTTTCTCCAACTAACCTTTACTAAGTCCTTTGTTGGTTCTTATGTTCCATGACCTTAACATAGACCCTTTAACATCCTTGTAGTCCTCTTCTGGAAGCTCTCAAGCTTATTGCTATCCTTGCTAAAATGTGACACCCAGAACTGAACAAAATATTCAAAATGTTATCTAAACAAATCAAAGGACAGTGGAATCATCAACTCTTTATTTTCTAGATACTTTATCTCTCTTAATGTACTAAGATATTATATTAACCTATTTGAATGCCACATCAAAGAGTAGAATATTATTGAACTTGCAGCCCATTAAAAATCTCTGCTCTTTTACAGTTGAACAATCATATAGCCACACTTCTTTTACCTTTTTGACTTGAGCAACTGATTTTTTTGAACCCAGGTCAAAGACTGCATTTCTGTTTAAATTTCATCTCATTGTATTCAGTCCCATGCTTTTATTGTCCTTGCTCTATATCAGTATGTTTGTTATTCTTATTGACTATCTTCCCAGGCTTGGATCACTTTCAGACTCAATGCTTAGGCTGTTTATGGCTTTATTCAAATCATTGTTATAAAGATTAAGCTCTAGAAGGACAAGCATAAATCCCTGAGGCACTCCAAGTAGATAGCTTGCAAAGCTGGCAACATTATTGTTACTCCTTGAATGAATGCATCCAAACCATTCTATATAGTGTTCCTCTTTGAAAAGACTATAGCCTAGGTAACTGAATCACTAAAACCATTATCTGTGGAAATTATCACAGATTTAAAGTTAAATCATACTTATTTTGCACAGGAGCTAGGGAAGACTGATTCCTGTGAAGCAGAAGGGAAAGCAAATAAATAAAATTTAGTTAAAATCAACTTAGATCTACTAGATAGGGAGTAATATCAGTGTAAGATTTCTATCTTTCAAGCTGATTCACAAGCAAATAACATAATTACTGTTTTCTAAATTACAACTTTTCCACCAGAATAACATGAATGACATTGTGAAATATTTTGGTAAAATAAACCTTTTCTGTAACATTCCTTATGTAGCAAGGGCTGTTATGTGTGACTTTCAGGAAAGGCAAAATAGAGCTCTAACATTTCATCTTCCCACCGTTCCCCAAGGGACACTTATTCTTGCCAGCAGAGGAAGCAAGAAGTTTGAGCCAAAAGCTAGAACACTCAGCTCTTCTCAGAGAGAAAATGCCCCAAACTAGAATTATAATTGTCTCCTTCCTTAAAAATTGTTAGGCTAAGGCTATGATTTTTAGGTTCCAGTGAAGCTACTGATTATTTTTTATTTTAATTGGGAAAGGAAGACCCCAAGTTTTACATCCAGGGCTTGACTCCTGTCCTGCCAAATAACAGTTTCACAATGAACACATAGCAAATAGCAAAGAAAACCTAATCCAAATCACATTGGGGATAGGGACATGATGAAGAGTGCCACTTTCTCTCATTTTGACTTATTTTGGATTCTTTATGCAAACTGAGGTGGAATTGCCATCATTTGAAGCTGGAAGCCAGAATCACCCAAAAAGACTGCCCGAATTGAACAGCAACAACAAAATAAAACCTTTCTCTTTTCTCTTGTTCTAACCATCTTCTCACTGCCTCCTCTTATAGGCTCAGGGCATTAGGTCCACCAATGAAGAGAGATAACTCTATTCCAATGAACTTTCAGATTTGGGTTATGCTTAATTGATAGATCTAACCTAAAAATCCTCTTAGAAAAGGAATTGATCCTACTTGTATTTTCCACAAAGTTTAAAATCACATGTTAATAACTTGCCAGTTTTTCTGCTGTTTTTCTCAGTTAACCTAAGTCATTTGGGCTTGGTGACTCCAACTTACTAAAGATAGTTAAACTTCTCTTTTGCTACATCCCTATTATTCTTAATAACTTAATAACTAACCCCTATATCATCCATCATTGTTCATTTCTTTCCAGGCTACATATTATTCTTGTTTATTTTTGTTTTTGATTTTTTTTTTTTTTTAGTTTTTGCTAGGCAATAGGGTTAAGGGGCTTGCCCAAGGCCACACAGCTAGGTAATTATTAAGTGTCTGAAGCCGGATTTGAACTCAGGTACTCCTGACTCCAGGGCACATGCTGTATCCACTGCGCCACCTAGCTGTCCCTTACATGTTGTTCTTGATGAAAGGAAAAATAAAACATGAGAAAAATAAGAATTGAACAGCTCTGTTTCCTCTCTAGCATCAGCATTGTTTTTTCCATCAGTCGAAACAATCGTATTCCTTTGGTCTTCCTCATTTCCTCATTTATTTTAGAGACTTTTTGTTAATCTTAGGTTTCCACACCAATTCACTAATTAGCTTATTCTAAACTTGAATACTTCTGAAACTTTCATTACAAGACTGTAGCTTACTTTTGTATTTATCCTCCATTATTTGCTTTTCCTACCTCTACCCAACTTCCTGTTAACTTTCATTGTTATAATTATTAAAAAATTTTAAATTAGATCATAATACTGCCAATTTTTAGTTTGTATAGGAGCCAAGTATTTTGTTCACATAGCCTCTTCTTTGTTAAAAAAAAAAAAAAGACTGGGGGGCGGCTAGGTGGCATAATGGATAGAGCACTGGCCCTGCAATCAGGGTTCAAATCCGGCCTCAGATACTTAATAATTACTTAGCTGTGTGGCCTTGGGCAAGCCACTTTACCCCACTGCCTTGCAAAAACTAAAAAAAAAAAAAAAAAAAAAAAAAAAAAAAAAAAGGACTACTTAAAGTTTAGCCAATAGGTATTAAGTACCTTTTATCAGCTCTTCTGTTACAGAGAGATTTTTAGTGAGTCAGAATCTATTCTTAAACTCAAGAATATTTATTGATAATCTTCAATCACATACAGTAGTTGATTTAAGTAACCATAATCTCTACTTGATCTGATTCAATTAGAAGTCGGAAATACTATGAATTAGGGAAAGAGATGAACAGAAAGACAGCAAGAAATAGAAAAGTTTAATGCTAAATAAACCCTTTAAAGCAGAATCTTTCTTTTACTGCTTTGCTAGTTTTAATGGCTTTATTGGTTATCATTTATGAGTATAGAATAGAAAGTTTAGGAGTATTGTTTTCATTACCTTGTGTATGAAGTGTCCTTAGGGGACCCTAAACTTTTCAGATAAAAATGACACAAATGTTCAAACGCTTACTATAATTCCATTGGAAAGCTAATATTTCATATAAGACTAATATTAGTCTTGATATTAAAAAATATGGTAAAATATAAATGGAAAGAGCACATTTTAAAGAATTATGAATGCTGTTCAATCATAATAGGAAGTATGGCACTTAAAAAAAGAGATAGAAAAATTTAACTCTCCTTTGCAGAGGTAGAAAAAAATGCAATTCAGCTGTCAGTCTTGGCAGATGTGTTGGTTAGTTTTGTCTCATTGCATTTTTTCTCTCTTTGTTGTTATATGCTAGATCTATTGATTCAGGAAAATGGAGGTATCTATTAAGAAATGACAATTACATTTTTAAAAGATAAAACATTTAAAAGGAAAACATAATGACCTTTAAATACACTTGGTAACATGAATTTCCCTTTATTTTAAGATATTTGGAGAAGAAACGACTCCTGTTCCCCAGATTCTTCTTTGTATCTGATCCAGTTCTCCTGGAAATTCTTGGACAAGCAAGTGATTCCCATACTATACAAGTATGCTTTTGTTATCTTTTATTAAATTTTTTTAACGCTATTTAACCAAAAAGAAAAAAGACATTTTGTTTGCTTTTTATTTCTATTTCTATTTTTAGCAGGAATTTAAAAAACTTTTAGTTCTAAATTTTCCCCCTTTCTGCCCCTCCCCCACATTTTGAGAAGGCAAGCAATATGAATATAACATCATATAAATATGAAGTAATCCAAAATATTTCCATATTATCATTTTAATAAAAAAACAAAAGCCCAACAACACTAAAAAGAAACATAAAGTGAAAAAGTATCATTCTATCTGCACTAAAAATTCATCAGTTCTCTCTCTGAAGAAAACTTTTCATCATGGATCCTTTGGAATTGTCTTGGATCACTGTATTGATCAGTTTAGCTAAGTCTTCAAAAATTAATGCTGCTTGTAGTATTGCTGTTACTGTGTATAATGTTCTCCTAGTTATGCTCATTTTGTCTTGCATCATATAAATCTATCCAGGTTTTTTTGAAACCATCCTTCTACCACACCTTGTTTATTTATTTTTCAATTGATGGGCTTCTCCTTAGTTTCCAATTCTTTGTGACCAAAAAAAGGTGCTGTAATATTTTGTACATTATTTGTCCTTATCTCTTTTCATTGATTTCTTTGGGGGTACAGAACTAGTAGTGGTATTCCTGGGTCAAACAGTATGCACAATTTTACACACCTTAGGAGCCATTCACAACTCTATCAATATAGCATCAATGTCCCTATTTCACCAAATCCATTTAAGCATTTATCATTATGCTTTTCTATGATTTTAGCCAAGCTAATGGATATAAGGTAAAACCACAGATTTATTTTTAATTTTTACTTTTCTAATCAGTAATAATTTAGAGCATTGTTATGTAACCATCAATAGCTTTGATTTCTTCTTCTGAACACTACCTGTTCATAACTTGTGACCATTTATTTACTGGGGAGTGGCTCCTATTTTTATAAATTTGACTCAGTTTCCTATATTTTATTTGAGAAATTTGGCCTTTATCAGAGAATCTTGCTGTAAATTTTTTCCTAAGTTTCCTACTTTCCTTCTAATTTTGGTTTCATTGACTTTGTGCAAAATCTTTTTAATTTCATGTAATTAAAATAATCCATTTTACTTCCCCTGATCTCTTTATCTCTGGTTACAAATTCTTCTCTTCTCCATAGAACCAAGAGGTAAAATTTTTCATGCTCCTCTATTTTGCTTACAATGCTTTTTAAATGCAAAGTATTTACTCATTTTGGCATCATAGACAGTAGAGATATTAGTCTCCTAACAGGAGACTAATAAGGTTTCCCAGCAGTTTTTTTTCAAATGGTGAGTTCTTGCCCCACAAGGCTTGGATCTTTGGATTTATCAAATACTAGATCATTTACCTCTGAGTATAGTAATTTATTCCACTGGTCTGCCATTTTACTTCTTAGCCAGTACCAGATTATTTTAATGGGTACCAATTTGTTATATAAATTGTAACCTGGTACAGTTGAGCTTTTCTTCTTTCACATTTTATTTCATTGATTCCCTTGATATGTTTGACCATTTGTTCTTTCAGATGAATTTGTTAATATTTTTCTAGCCCTTCAAAATAATTCTTTGGTAGTTTGATTGCTATGGCATTGTATAAATGACAAAGTGTCATTTGAATAAAAACAAATTATCAGTTTGTTTTATTGGTTTGGTTTTTGTTGTTTATTCAAGTTGTTGTTGAGTTTTTGTGACCCCATTTGGAGTTTTCCTAGCAAAGTAGTTTGCCATTTCCTTCCCCAGTTCATTTCATAGATGAGGAACTGTGGTAAAGAGGTCACAGAACTAGGAAGTTTCTGAGGCCAGATTTGTATTCATCTTCTGATGAATTTCCTGACTCCAGCCTAGTCACTTTATTCACTGTTCCTCCTTGGTGACTCGCCTACTTATGAGCAATTAATGTTTATTTGTGTGAAAATATTTTTAAATTATGTTCATTTGGTGCCTGGGTTTATTTTTACATGTAAACTTTTTAGTAGTTTATGATGTCTATAATTATTTTGAATGAAATTTCTCTTTCTTCCTGCTATTTTTTGGTAATACTTAGAAATGCTGATGACTTCTGTGAGTTTATTTTATACTGTTCAACTTTGCTATTGTTTCTAGTTTTTTAATTAATTTTAGTTGATTTTCTAAGTATTTCATCATTTTACCTATATAAATTGATAATTTTGTTTACCATTGCTTATTCTTATTCTTTCAATTTTTTCTTATAACTAGTATTTCTAGTACAATGCTTATTATTAGAAAGATCTCCAGGTTATCCTCATAACAGATAATGGTTGCTCTTGGTTTTAAATAGATGCTACTTAACATTTGAATAATTTTTTTCATTGATTTCTAGCGTTCACAATAGGACTGAGTGTTGTATTTTGTCAAAAACTTTTTTATATGTTAAAATAATTTCATGAATTTTTATTCTTTTTGTTATTGATATGGTCTTTAATTTTAGTTTTCCTATTGTTGAATCAACTCTTTATTCTGAGTATAAATTCTATCTGGTCATTGTCTATAATTTTTGTGATATATTGCTCTAATCTCCTTGCTAGTATTGTGTTTAACATTTTTGCATCAATATTCATTAGAGAAATTGGTCTTTAGTTTTTATCTTCTGTTTTTACTCCCTGATTTAGGTATCCAAACCAAATTTGTGTCATAAAAGGAATTTGGTAGGACTCATTTACCTATTTTTTCCAAATACTTTATAGAGTATTTGAATTAATAGTCTTCAAATGTTTGGTAGAATTAACTTGTGATTCTATCTGGTTCTGGCAATTTTTTTAGGAAGCTAATTGATGGCTTATCCAATTTTTTTCAAAGATAAAGTTATTTAAGTATTCTGTTTCTCTTCTGTTAAGTTCTGCAATTTGTAGTTTTATAAATATCCATTCCACTCAGACTTTTCAAGTATAATATAATTGGGCAAAATACTTTAATAATTTTTTCATTTCATTGGTGCTAAATTCATATTTTTCATTTTTATACTGGTAATTTTGACTTTCTTTATTAAAAAATACCCAAAGCTTTATTTTGGGGGGTTTTTTCAGAAAAAGTTTTATAAAGTTACATAAAAACTTCCTCATTCTATTTATTGGTCTTTTTACTTTAAAATTTTAGTAATATCTTTAAATTGTCAGGAGTTCTATTTTGTGGCTTATTTGGGGATTTTTGATTTGTTTCATTTCCATTTTTTTAAATTTCATGCCCAATTCATTGATCTGCTCTTCCTCTCTATTTTATTGATGTACATGTTTAGAAAGTGAATTTACCTTTAATTACTTCTTTGACTGAACCTCTATCACATATTTTGGTATGTTGCCTTGTCATTATCTTTAATGAAATAATTAATATTGCAATTTTTCTATTCCTTACTCCTTCTTTGGTATTAGATGATATTAATTTCCAGTTAATTTTTATTTCCATAGCCCTTTATTAAATATGATTTTATTCCATCCTGAAAAGGATGCATTTAATTTTTTTTGCTTTTCTGTATTTAGTTGTGAAGCATTTGTATACTAATATATATGCCCTAATTTTTATGAAGTACCATGTATAGCGAAGTATAACCATTTACTCTCATTCAGTTTTCTCCAGAGTTTTATCATATCTTAAGTTTTCTGAAATTCTATTAATGACTTTAATTTTTTTTATTTTTTTATGTTTAGATTTATCTGGCTCTGACAGGGCATTGAAGTGCCTCACTAGTATAGTTTTACCATTTCCTCATATAGCTCATTTAACTTTGACTTTGAAAATTTGGATACTCTGCCATTTCATGAATATATGCTTGGTATTGATAATTACCTTACTGTCTATGTTAACTTTTAATAAAATATAATTTCCCTGATTGTTTCTTTTAATTAGGTCTATTTTTGCTTTTTTTTTATCTGAGATCATATTTACTACCTCTACTAATTTGTATCTCTCTGTTTCATATGTATCTTGTAAACAACATAGTATTGGATCCTAATTCTTAATCCATTCTGCTGGAGATTGATACCCAGTTGAGTGTGATTATTATCTTCTTCATCTTTAAACAATTCAGATTAGAATGAAGTTTACATTGTCTTCCTCTCACCATTTTTCCCTTCCACTCTAAAAAACTCTTTCTAATGCAAATCTTTTTTGTGACATAATTTTCTTCTTTCTTCCACTCCCTTACTCCTTTTCCCCAATATATCCCTCTTTTTGAAAGAAATCATACAGTATCATCTATGTAGAATCCTTCTACATGTGCTAATAATAATAAAGTCATTAGGAGTTATATGTTTCATCCTCCCTTATAGGAATGCAAACAGTTTAATGAGTGTTATGAAGTTTTTCTTTCATGTTTACATTTTTATACTTCTTTTGAGTCTTGTATTTGAATGTCAAATTTTCTATTCAGCACTAGTCTTTTCATTGGGAATGTTTGAAGTCCTTTATTTACATTAAATAACTTTTTTTCCACTCAAAGATCCACTCAAATTTTTTTTATTTATTTAAGGCAATGGGGTTAAGTGACTTGCCCAAGATCACACAGCTAGGTAATTAGGTGTCTGAGGTCAAATTTGAACTCAGGTCCTCCAGACTCTGGGGCCAGTGCTCTACTCACTGTGCCATCTAACTGTGCTGGATCCACTCAGTTTTGCTGAATGGGTTATTCTTAGTTGTAATTCTCAGTCTTTTGACATTAGGGATATTGTATTTCAAGCCCTTTACTACTTTAATGTGAAAGCTGTTAAATCTTATGTGATTCTGATTGTGGCTCCATGATGTTCAAATGTTTGGGGTTTTTGTTTGTAATTGTTTGTTTGTTTTCTCACTGCTTGACATATTTTCTTTTTGATCCAGGAGTTTTTATTTTGAGATCTCTTTCAGTAAATAAGTAGATTCTTCCAACTTCTATTTTGTCCTCTGGTTCTAGTATATTGAAGCAGTTAACCTTTGTAATTTCTTGAAATATGAAATCTAGTCTCTTTCTTTCATCATGGCTTTTGGACAGTCCAATAATTCTTAAGTTATCTCTCCTCAGTCTGTTTTCTTTTTTTCTTTTTTGGCAAGGCACTGAGGCACTAAGGTTAAGGACTTACTCAAGTTCATACAGCTAGGCAATTATTATCCTCAGTCTATTCTCTAGGTTAGTTGTTTTCCTGTAAGATATTTTATCTTTTATTTTTTGCAATTTTAAAATTTTGATTTATTGTTCTTGAAGTTTCAAGTCATTAATTTCCATTTGCCCAACTATAATTTTTATTTTTTATTTTCATTTTTTAGGTTTTTGCAAGGCAAATGGGGTTAAATGGCTTGCCCAAGGCCTTCCAGCTAGGCAATTATCAAGTGTCTGAGACCAGACTTGAACTCAGGTACTCCCGACTCCAGGGCCAGTGCTCTATCCACTGTGCCACCTAGACACCCCCCAACTATAATTTTTTTGTTTGTTTGTTTGTTTTTCAAGGCAATAGGGTTAAATGGCTTGCCCATGGCCACACAGCTAGGTAATTATTAAGTGTCTGAGGCTGGATTTGAATTCAGGTACTCCTGACTCCAGGGCTGGTGCTCTATCCACTGCACCACCTAGCCGCCCCTCCAACTGTAATTTTTAAAGAATTATTTTAGTGAGCTTTTATACCTCATTTTATACTTAACCAATTTTGACTCTGACAGAATTCTTCAGTGAAATTTTGTAACTCTTTTTGTATTTAACTAACCTTATTTTTTGAGATAGTACTTTCTTCAATATTTTTGTACCTCTTTTACCAAGCCACTTTTCTTTTCCATAGTTTTCTTACATCACTCCCATTTCTTTTCCCAATTTTTCCTCTATTACTAACATTTTATTTTTCAGATCACTTTTATCTTTTCCAGGAATTCATGTTGGACTTTTGTGACATTTTTCGTTGAGGCTTTGCTTGTAACTGTTTTGATAGCATTGTCTTTTTCCTGAGATTGTGCCTTGTCTTCTCTGTCACCATATTAGTTATTTGTAGTTAAGTTTTTCTTTGTTTGCTTGTTTGACCATTTTTTTCCAATGTATTTATTAACTTTGAACTTTATGTTAAAGTTGGACTCTCTTCTTGTGTGCTTGGTGCCACAATGGTTAGTGTACCTGGCTTTGAGTCAGGAAGACCTGAATTCTAATCCATTCTCAGACACTTGGTAGCTGTGTGACCCCTGGCAATTCATTCAAGCTTGTTTGGTCCAGTTTCCTTATATGTAAAATGAGCTGGAGAAGGAAATGGCAAATCACTCCATTTTCTTTACCAAGAAAACTCAAACAGGGTCATAAAGAGTAGGACACTACCAAAATGACTGAACGGCAGTTCATGGTGGGGATGAGAAGAGCAGTGTTCCAAGCTTCAGTCTGGTTTCAAAGTTAATTCTGGGGGTTTGAAGTATCTTGTGTTTTCAGGAGCACCAAAGTTGTTTCATCTGAGAAATTATCTGAACTTTCCTTTTTACCTGAATTGATACTATTCCTCAACCCCTATTCCCTGAGACAGCAAGTTCTACTCTTTGCAATGGTGCTATGATTCAACAGTGGGTATAGGTAATAGAGTTGCCAAATACTGTTTTGTTTTTCATCCATTAGATTCTCTGTAGTCTCTTTCTAACTACTTGTCTGATCCCCCCCTTAATATCTCTGGATTGAGAGCTCTGAGAGCTGCTACTGTAATAGTTGTCACCTTCAAGGCCCACTGCTGGTATTGCCTTCAAACAGACACTTGTTTAACTCTATGTAGTGTCCCAAATCTTCTGTCCCTCTAATTTGTCCTGGTATTAGAAAAATGTCTCCTTGACCTTTTATGAGCCCTGCTGCTCATTTGAGGCACTATTTTAAAGTATGGATGGCAATGTTGTAAGATATTGCTTGTTTTCTTTCCTTTGTTTCTTCTTTCTGAGGTTTCACATCAGAAGTCAATGATTCAAAAAGGGAAGCAAAATAGTAAATTATAGTCTTCAGATCATAGGAAAAATTAAAATAAATTAAAATTCATCATTTGCCTATTGCTAGTACAGAACAACTCCCCCCCTCCCCTGGCTTACCACTGTACTCTTCATAGATCTTTATTTGTCTTATGATTATCACTAAAGTGGATCCATTTTGGGATGGTTCCCACTTTCTGCCTTTGTTTCCAAAAAAAGCTTGTATCTCAATAGGTGGAGGTAGAAGAAACAGCAATTACATACTCTACTACTTCACTTGCCACATCAGACTTGAGACCACTCCCACTCTATGTCCTTTTAATACTTATTTCATACTTATCCATTTCTTCTTAAACAATGTTATGGAAGTTGTAGGAAAATAGACATTAAACAGAAGTTAGGCAATGTAGAGATATGTCCAGGAAAGAAGGTGAGACCCAATTTATCTGTGAGAAAGTTAGAAATGCTACAGTTGATCTTTTGAAAACAAACCTGACCACTATTTTTACTTCAATAATTTTGTAAAATAGTGATATTTTTCCTTCCTCTTCTGTGTAATGTATTCATTATCTTTCAGCCGCATTTACCTGCAGTATCTGATAACATAAATGAAGTGGAATTTCACTCAAAGGAATATGATCGAATGGTAGCAGTCATATCAAGAGAAGGAGAAAAAATTCAAGTAATTTGGTTTCCCTTAAATTTTATTATTGATTTGAATGCTGTCAATTGTTTCAAGATCAGATAAGCATAGAAAAGAATGTAGAGAGGCATTGAACTATATAAAAGTAAGAATTGGATCTTAGCTTTGACGGTAATTAGCTGTGTGACCTTGGGCAGGTCATATAACCTTTTTATGCTTCAGTATCTTCAACTATAAAATGAGGAGGTTGGACTAGAAAATCATTAAGGATATTTTGGATCTCTAAAATTGCACATCTATTTCTTTTATAAATATTTTGATATGAAGAATAAAATTCCATTTTCTAACATGGTTGTCACTGTACTTGTGAATTGTTCAAGTTAATTTGCTGTATTTATAATACACATATTACTAATAAGATCCAACATGTTTGTAATAAGCAGTCATTATTTTTTTCAGTTGGATAGCCCTGTCTTGGCCAAAGGTCCAGTGGAGATTTGGCTTCTAGACTTGTTAAGAGTACAGATGTCTTCACTCCACAATGTCATTCGATCAGCATTCTATCAAATTAATGAAAGTGGTTTCCAACTCTTACCTTTCCTATATCATTTTCCAGCACAGGTGAGAACACGGCATTTTAAATAATTGTACAGATGAATTTAAATGCAAGATTATGTACATTTGTGGCATGTGTGACCTTGCAGCTGTGCTTATAGACATCATGTGGGATAAATAAATAAACAAACAAACAAATAAATAAATCCTCTATGAATAAAGTTTGAGAAAGTCAGCAGCCTAGGCTATAATGGAAGGTTCAAGAAAAGAAGTAAAAGTAAATATGACTGGAAAGTTGGATTGCTGCCAAATTGTGGAAGGTAGTACTATAAGACTGAGGAGTTTAGATAACTCTGGGATTAAAAACTGAGTGACGTGAGGGAGGCCATATCCTCAACAGAAATGGGGAAGTCTGGAGAAAAGGTAGGTTAGAGATGGAGATGGGAGGAGATACTGAGATCCATTTTACATATATTAAGTTTGAGAGGCCAGCCAGACTTTTAAAAGAGATGACCAAAAGGTAGTTAATGACATAACAGAAATATAACATAAATTTTAGAGGCATCTGTGTAGAAAAGATAACTTGAATTCATGATATTGGGTTCAACCCATAACATCTCTATTAATGAAATCATCTCAAGGAAAGATAAACAGACTTAGATCAGAGACCTAGTGACTCTCACTCAAAGAGGGAAGGAGGAGAATGCTCATGACAGGGGTCTGACAGACCTTATGCTAAGATGATGACCAAGCAAAAGAAAACTAAGAACAGGGAAACAGGCACTGAGATAGCCAGGAAAAAACATGTACATGCTGCAGGAAAGCCAAGGAGAATCTAGGTTGAGAAAAGCATTGGATTTAGCCAATAAGACACCTCTCTGCCCACACAGCCACCACCCTCATGCAGAACTTGCAACACCTCCCACTCACACATTATGAATGAACCCCACTGAATAAACAGTTTTGTTCATAAGAGAGTCAATAATTTGAACAAAATGGAGTGGGCAGAACCAGAATAATAAAAATATTAAGATAATGAATTTAGAAAGACTCAGGATCTATAATCAGCATAATGAGTAGACATAATTCATGAAGAAACATGCTTCCCACCTCTAGAAAAAGACCTAAAGGACTCAAGAGTATAGATTGAAGAATAGTTAGTTTCTTTTCCTTCTTTCTTCTTTTTCGATGAGACTAATACAAGAATTTGTTTCACATGAATAAATTTTGTAATGAGTTTTGGTTTTCTTGCCTTTTCAGTTGTTCAAAGAAGAGAATTTGGAATTTAAAATAAAATTGAATTTAAAAAACAATTTAATTTTTAAAAAAACCAATCAGTTAGAGGGATATATTCAGTAAATATGTACATGAACTTTCAGGAAAACATTCAGCTCAGGAACAAACATAGTAATCCATCCCCCCAAAATAATTTCTATGAAATATGACTGTAGTTCTCAAGAACTCTGAAGATCCAAGAAGACATACAAAACATTTCTGAAAACAGGAGAGTAATTGATTATTGATAAATACTCATAGATCTTAGTACAAGTAAAATGTTTCACTCTTGTGAAGGAATATCAGTTTTGAATCCAGGTCCTGCCCCATGAACCACAGAAAGCTGCTTTATCAATCCATTCACGTCACTCTTGGGGTCCATTTTCTTAAAACCTGTTCTTGCCTAAGCCAAGTGATAGAGGGATGTCACATCCTATTCCAAACAGCTAGCAGGGAAGTGTAATTATGAAGAGATCTGTGTGCAGTCATACATGGGTGCTATCTTTTTTTGTTATACTCCCCTTGAAAAACTTCCAGTTTACTACCTGGGGCTTAAAGAGATTAGAAACTGCTGCTCTTAAATAGTAACTTCCTTACAGTATGAATGGCATGAATTTCCAGTGCTGTATCAACCTAAAATGTGAGTTTACCTGATAATTTAGTCTTCCTGATTGCCTGCCAGGGGGCTAGAAACTGAAAGTGACAGCTTCTGTGGGTCTAAAAAGCTGAGATTGAGACTGTTGGGAAACTGTAGCTGATGAATTGTTATTTATCTTAGGTAAAGATTGTACCTAGTCAGGATCAAAACTAGAGGAAGAAGAGCATAGGGGAAGGCATACATATATATATATATATGTATATATATATATATATATACATATATATATATGTATATATATCCCAATTAAATATTTTATTTTTCCAACATGCAAAGATAGTTTTCAACAATAATTTTCTTTAAGATTTTTGAGCTTCATATTTTTCTCCCTCCATTCCTCCTTTCCCTCTCCTTCCCCCTGACAAAAAGCAATCTAATATAAGTTATACATACGTAACTATGTTAAACATATATTCATATTAATTATGTTGTGAAAGAATAATAAAATAAAAGAGAAAAAAATTAGAAAAAGGACAACTTTTAAAAATTTAAGATAATATCTAAACACGGTCTCTATCTGAACTTCATAGTTGCTTCTCTGAATATGAATAGTATTTCCATCACAAGTCTTTTAGAATCATCATTTATAATTGTAATGCTGAAATGAACAAATCTATCATTATTGATCATCTCACAATGTTGCTTTTAGTGTACACAATGTCTTTCCAGGCCATTCTGAAAGCCTATCCCTCAAAGAAGACCACAATGACATCACTGTTTGAGACAAGTTAAAGTGTTTGACTGTGGCTGATCAGACCAATACGGACTAAACTTACAAATGTCATTTTTGTGATTTTGATCTATGATTATATTTTATGATTATTTAGAAATGATTATCAGAAACACTAGCTGTAAAAAAATTCCAACTTAACTGCCTTCCTTTTGATCTTGGTTGCATTGGGTTTGTGTAAAATCTTTTAAATTTAATGTAATCAAAATTATCCATTTTGCATTTTATAATGTTCTCTATCTCTTCTAATCATATACTGTTCCCCTTTCCATAGATCTGACAAATGCCCTATTCCTTGTTCTCCTAATTGGTTTATGGTATCACTTATTTATGTCTAAATCCTGTACCCATTTGATCTTGTTCTATGTAGTTCTTCTTTGGGTTTATCAACGATCAGATTACTGTAGTCATTTACTACTGTTTCTTTTGCACCTAATCGATTCTACTGATGCACCACTCTATTTCTTAACCAGCATGAGGCAGTTTTAATGACTGCCACTTTATAATATAGTTTTAGATCTAGTACAATCAGACCACCTTTCTTTGCTTTTCTTTCCCCATTAATTCCCTTGTTATTCTTAACATCAATATTCTTACTGCTTTTTTCCTAGCTCAATAAAGTAATTTTTTGGTAATTTGTTTGGTTTGGCACACAATAAGTAATTTAATTTAGACAGTATTGTCATTTTTATTATATTAACTTGGTCTAACCATAGGCAATTGACATTTGCACAATTATTTAGAATTGATTTTATTTATGTCAAAAGTATGTTATATACTTTCTGAGATTTCCTTGGCAGGTAGACTCCCAAGTATTTTAAGTTGGCTACAGTTAAATGGAATTTCCCTTCCTATCTCTTGTTGCTGTGTCTTGTTGGTAATACATAGAAATACTGATTATTTATGAGGATTTATTTTATATTCTGCAACATTTGCAATTGCTAATTGTTTCAAGTTGTTTTTACATGATTTTTTAGGATTCTCTAAGTATCCTGTCATATCATCTGCAAAGTTTTGTTTCTTCTTTACCAATTCTAATTTCTTCAATTTCTTTTTCTTCTCTTATTGTTAAAGCTAGCATCTCTAATAAAATATTGAATGATAGCAATAATAATGGACATCCTTGTTTTTCCCCTGATCTTATTGGTAATGCATCTAGCTTGTTCCCATTGCATATAATGCTTGTTGATGCTTTTAAATAGATACTGCTTATCATTTTAAGGAAAATTACATTTATTCCTATGCTCACCAGTCTTTTTAATAAGAATAGGTGTTGTGTTTTGTCAAAAATTGAAAAAGATACTGAAAACAGTATCTATTGAAATAAGATTTAGATTTGTTGGGTTTGTTATTGATGTGGTCAATTATGCTGATACTTTTCCTAATATAGAACCAACCCTAAATTATTGAGATAAATCCTATTTGATCACCATATATTATCTTTATAGGGCAGTTAGATGGTGTAGCATAGAGCACTGGCCTCAGATACTTGACTCTTACAAGTTAATATGATCTTCAGCAAGTCAACTAATTCTGATTGCCTCACAAACAGAACTATCTCCAGTTGTCCTGTTTCATATCTGGCCAATGGACCCAAATGGCATTTGGAGGAGAAAGTGAGACTGGTGACTCAGCACAGCATCCTATCATTCAAATTCAATTCATGTTCTTGTCATGGTACCACCTCCCTGATGTCATGGTCTTCTTCAAAAATGAAGAACAAACATCATCATTATTATTAGTTATATTATCCTAGTTATAACTTGCTGTAATTGCTTTTCTAATATTTTATTTAAAAATTTTGCATCAGTATTCATTAGGAAAATTGGTCTGTGATTTTCTTTCTTTATTTTGACTCTTATTGGTTTAGATATCAGCACCATATTGGTGTTATAGAAGGAATTTGACAGAGCTCCCTCTTCACCTATTTTTTCAATAGTTTATATACAATTGAAATTGATTATTCTTTAAATATTTTGCAGAATTCACTTGGGAATTCATCTGACCCTGGAGATTTTTTCTTAGGGAATTCATTGATGTCTGGTTCAATTTCTTTTTCTGAAATGGGATAATTTAAGTATGTAATTTTATCTTCTTTTAATCTGGGTAATTTATATTTTTGTGAATATTCATCCATTTCACTTAGATTGTCAAATTTTTTGGCATACAGTTGGGCAGAATAGTTCAGAATTATTGCTTTAATTTCCTCCTCATTGATGGTGAATTTAACTTTTTCATTTTTGATATTAAAAATTTGACTTTTTTAATCAAATTAACCAAAAGTTTTTCTGTTTTATTGTTTTTAAAATAAAACCAACCGTTAGTTTTCTTATTATTAGTTCAATAGTTTTCCTTCTTTTGATTTTATTAATTTCTCCTTTTATTTTCAGAATTTCTAATTTGGTATTTAATAGGGGATTTTTAATTTGTATTTTCTCTGTCTTTTTTGGTTGCATAACCAATTCATTAATCTCCTCTTTCTCTATTTCATTCATGTAAGCATTTCTAGATATTTAAATTTCCCTTAGTAACTACTTTGACTGTTTCCCACAAGTTTGATACATTTTCTCCATATTGTCATTGTCTTAGATGAAATTATTAATTATATCTTTGATTTGTTGTTTGATCCACTCATTCTTTAGGATTAGATTCTTTAATTTCCAGATAATTTCTATCTCTACATGACTTTTATTGTACATTATCTTTTATTGTATCATGATCTGAAAAAGATGCATTTAATATTCCATAATACATGGTCATTTTTTGTGTAGGTGCCGTGTACCACATAAAAAAAGATATATTCATTTCTATCCCCATTCAGTTTTCTCCAGAGGTCTATCATATCTAACTTTTCTAATATTTTATTCACTTGCTTAACTTCTTTCTTGCTTATTTTAAGTTTAGATTTATCCAACTCTGAAAGAAGGAGGTTGAGGTCTGCCACTAGGATAGTTTTGCTGCCTATGTCTTCCCATAATTCATTTAGCTTCTCCTTTAAGAATTCAGATACTATACCATTTGGTGCATGTATGTTTGGTATTACTTCATTGTCTATGATAACTTTTAGGAGAATATAGTTTCCTTCTTTGTCCCTTTTAATGAGATGTATTTTTACATTTGCTTTGTCTGAGTTAAGGATTACTACCCTTGCTATTTTTACTTCAGCTGAAGCATAATGTATTCTGCTCCAGCCTTTTAACTTTACTCAGTGTATATCTCCCTGCTTCAGATGTGTTTCTTGTAAATAGCATATTGTAGGATTCTGGTTTTTAATCTACCTTGCTATCTACTTCATTTTTATGGGAGAGGTCATCCCATTCACATTCACAATTATAGGTAATAACTCTTTATTACCCTTTTTCCTATCTCCCCTTACTTTATTTCTCATGAGGTTTTATATTTTTGTGGGGGAGGGGGTATTATGGTTACTCTTTTTTTTTTTAGTTTTTAAAAGTAAATGGGGTTAAATGGCTTGACCAAGGCCACAGGGCTAGGTCATTATTAAGTGTCTGAGGCCGGATTTGAACTCAGGTACTCCTGACTCCAAGGCCATTGCTCTATCCACTGCGCTACCTAGCTGCCCCTATGTTTACTCTTAAACAAGAATATTTTAGTAATGTACAAATAAAAAAAATAAAGAAGGAAGAAAAGAAAATCATGGGATTAAAAAAAAGTCACAGCCTGTTGGACAATTCAGATATTGTCTTCATTCACAGGAGAAGTCCTATGAGTGACTCACATGAGTGACACCCTGCCTTTCTTTTTCTTATCAAAGGCCACATATAAACTGAATTGAACTGGTTACATTGTAGTGCCACTATTGCATTGTGACTATATTACATGGAATACTCAAAATTTGTCATATCATCTACATATAGTGTTATAGGACATACCAAAAATCTTGCCCTGCCTGTGGTTACAGTCGCATGCAGTATTCTTCCAACTTTAATTTTGAGATATTTTATGACTCAGTACTTTTCCCCTTTTACATAAGGTACTCATCTTGATAATCATTTACTATATTTCTATAAATGATAAATTAGCAATGTATATCATTTGTTATCATATCATGTGTTATTTCTTTTTCATTAGGGATTGGCAGTGTGCATGTGGGGGGGTACTAGCTAACCCCCCAGTATTAGTTCAAAATCTGGAGAGATTGAATCAATGAGATAAATAGTTTTTAAAATTTCCAATAGAGATTATACAAACCCTCAGCAAAGATATATACAGATACAACTTTTCAGACCCCCCCCCCATGGAATGTTTCCTCTACTTCCTTCTCATTGAAAAGGCAAAAAATTTGATTTGATATAGGTTTACATGTACAGTCATGCAAAATATATTTTCATGTTTGTCAAGTGGTAATGACTCTAGCCTGAACAGGATTGCTGCTAAAACATATAGACCTTTGTTTGTTCTTGTTTATTGTTCACATAAGACTCCCCCAAAAGGTATTTAGTCCATCCCCATTTGAATCTCTACAACCATGAGCTATCTATATTCATGCAGAGATGCAGTCTAATCAATTCCTTAGGGCCAAAGCCTAGCAAAGCAAATAGCAGCAAAGATAGCATTTAGCTTAAATGAAGGGAAAATATTTATATTTAGGGTAGAAGGTTAGTAAGTAATTTTATTATTTGTATTTATAAATGATTTCTTCATTGTTTATAAATATTAAGTGATTTCTTTCATATTTTTAATCTGTAGGTAGGACTGCTGGGAATTCAAATGTTGTGGACACGTGATTCAGAAGAAGCCTTAAGAAATGCAAAAGAGGACAGAAAAATTATGCCACTGACTAATCAGAAGTTTTTGGATATTTTGAATGTTCTCATTAGTCAGACAACTCATGATCTAACCAAGTTTGATAGAGTGAAATTTGAAACCTTAATTACTATCCATGTACACCAGAGAGATATTTTTGATGACTTGGTAAAGTATAGATTTCTTAAGTTGAAAAAAAGTTAATGTATATAACAGTAAACAATAACTATACATATTTTGTGCTTATTTTATGAATGTCTATTTTCTTTTTTTCTTTTTGTTATGTGTGTGTATGAGTATTTGACAAAATTTCACAAAAATTTCTAGAGTACAATTCCATTTGCAGCATACCTTTTGGAACTCTAGCTTTGTCCTAGTAAATGCAAGTAACTATGGAAAACAATGGCTTGGAAATATTACAGATGGGGGAAAATGTGAACCATTTATTAAGTAAATCACCAAAGGCTCTTATGATAGCCTGATATAATAAATTCTGACACTAAAATTCCTTATGCAGCTTTTCCCATCTCTCTAACAGGTTACTAAAAGAAATTAACAATATTTGGAGCACATGTATAACATTTGGATGATGACCAAAAAGAGGACAGTCATACTTTTCCACCAGATATCTCCTGGTGTAATAATATGCTAGACTAGATAGATAACTCAGCACAAATTTTTTAATATTTTTATGATTACTAAAGCATTTATAAAACATGACTTTGTATCATAATAATTTTTATATTTTTGTGTTTTAAAGGTAAAAATGCATATCAAATCAGCAATTGATTTTGAATGGCTAAAGCAGAGCAGATTTTATTTTAAGGAAGATTTGGACCAAACGATTGTTTCCATTACAGATGTTGATTTTATCTATCAGAATGAATTTCTTGGATGTACTGATCGTCTAGTTATTACTCCCTTAACAGATAGGTAAAAAGCACTTCTGTGTAATCTCATAGTTAGATACAACAGAATTTTTGCAGTCTATATATTTTATTGGATATGTATTCAGTATTGCTGATACATTGCTGATCCTAAAAGTGAATTATGTGACACTATTATTTAAATTAATTTGTATAATATAGTATAATATGATATAATAACAAATTTAATATAATATAGTATAATATAATACCAAATATAATATAGTGTAATATATAATATAATATGATATAATGTGATGTGATGTAATAATATAATATAATATAATATAATATAATATAATATAATATAATATAATATAATATAACATAATATAACATAATATAACATAATATAACAATATAATATAATATAATATAACATAATATAACATAATATAATACCAAAATACACAAGGTAACAAAGCAGTCACAGAAAACTTTCCTTCCCTCCCTCCATTCTTTCTTCCCTCCCTCCCTCCCTCTTTCCTTCCTTCCTTTCTTTTCCCTTCTTTCCTTCATCCTTCCCTTCTTCCATCCCTCCTTCCTTTTTTCCTCCTCCCTCCCTCACTACTACTTTCCTCATTTCATTTCTTCCTCCCTTCCTCCCTCCCTCACTTCTCCTTTCCTCCCTCCTATCCTATCCTTCCTTCCTTCCTTGTACTAATTCTTTTGAGCAAAAAAACCTAATATGGAAATGTTTTACATGATTGTGCATGTTTAGCCTATATCAGATTATTCATCGTCTCAGAGAGAAAAGAGGGAAAGAGGGAGGAATAGAATTTGGAACACATAACCTAAAAAAAAGAATGTTAATTGATTTTACATGTAATTTGGGGAGGAAATAAAACAATATTTTTAAAAGAATATATGACATTTAATCATCTTTTTTTAGTATATCATCATTTAATTATCATTTCTCCTTTAGTATATAGCAATAGTGCTTCTTATCTTGATTTTTTAAAATAACTATAATAATATAGGTAAAAGGTGACCTAAAATTTTGTTTAACTTTAGTTAGAGCAGGTGACTTTTTGAATCTAAATCTAATTGTAGTGAAAAGAACATTAGTAAAAGCCTTCCCCTCTTTTTTAATGTATTTTTATTTATTACACTTCACTATTACAACCAGGGTGAAATTTTGCAGGAACATTACTGTAAGATTTTTTATAGCATATTCATAATATATTTATTTTTCTAAATTAATATTTGCAGGTGCTATATCACATTAGCTCAGGCTTTGGGGATGAACATGGGAGGAGCTCCAGCAGGACCAGCAGGAACTGGTAAAACAGAAACAACAAAAGACATGGGGCGATGCCTGGGAAAATATGTGGTGGTGTTTAACTGTTCAGATCAAATGGATTTTAGAGGCTTAGGACGAATTTTCAAAGGTAAGTAGAGATGAAAATGGAAAAATAGGATCAGATACCATTTCCACATGTGAAAAATGTTAAATGTTGGCTTATTGTGATTTTTTTTTGCAGGCTTTGTAATCACATTTTATTTACTTATATAAATGAAAAAGGCAAACGTCATTCTCATGCACTTCCAAAATTAACATTGTTGATACTATTATAAATCTTATTGTGAACGCATAAATTAAAATAAGTGCTTAGTCAGTGGCAATTCTATACTTATTATGTCTGGACCTTCAAAAACACATTCAGAACAAGGGAACAGAGTTTTTGAATGTATATCATATCAGAAATAACTTCTTGATGTATCTCTGAAAGTTATTCTCACAGATGAGACCCTTAACTGGAAAACTGACCTAGTAATTCCTAGGACAGGAATGACTTAAGGAAGGGATATGATAATGTAATTCTCCTTCAAATCATTTTTTTTCTGCTCATTGGCAAATCAGAGAAGGGGCATAGAGACATGCCCACATCCTGGAAATTTCTCTTCAGAAAAAAGAAAAACCCTACTTGAGGTCTGACACTGCAAAATAATCTAAGCCATCCAAGACACAAAGTTGCCTGGCCTAGTTAAATCTATTGACAGCAATAAAGTCAGTTCTTTTTGAACATTTCACCAGCAACATGTTTCAGCCCTCTTATCTCCATTATTTTCCCCAGCCTTAGGGCTTAACTAGACCACTGCTTAGCTATAGTGTCTATCCAGTAGGAGCCACTGAATACACACACACACACACACACACAAACAAACACGTATATGGTTTTGATGATGGATAGAATAAATGTTCTACAAAATAAAAGTTTTGAGGCACTCCTGAAGATAATTTTCAGCTAGAAGGCAATCTATAAGGTTATTTATGTTAAGTTGGAAGTTGTTTCAGGAAAAATTTTTAAATGTTTTCTTCTCTAGGTCTGGCACAGTCTGGTTCCTGGGGGTGCTTTGATGAATTTAACAGAATTGAGTTGCCTGTATTATCAGTGGCAGCTCAACAGATTTATATTGTTTTGACAGCAAGAAAGGAGAGAAAAAAGCAGTTTATTTTTTCTGATGGTGATGTTGTTGATTTAAATCCAGAATTTGGAATCTTTTTAACAATGGTAAGAAATTCTGGTTACAGTATAATTTGACCAATAAAATATTTAGATACTTGAAAATGGAGAAAATCTTAGTCTTTTGAAAATATGTGAGCTTTTTCCTCATACTTATGCTGCCTTTGCTAGTTAATTTTGTCTTCTCTTTCCGTAATGCAAAACATGATTATGACTTAAATGTTTAAATAGTCTTTTATAAGATCTCATAACATAAATCATACCAAACAGTTTCATTGAACACTTAATTTAGGTAAATTAATTGGTTAAGTGAAATCTTTCAATTGCAAGTGATATCAAGCTCATTTGTTAGATTTATCACTAACTGAAAGGGAAGAATTTCAAGGAAGATTTCATTTCATTATGTGATTGAACAGCAAAATGGCAAATGTTTATTAGTGTAGGCAACTGTAAAGTGAATGTAATTTAAATCATACTGAGAAGATTGTTTTCTGAGTATTAACTCTTACTTAGAAAATTTGAAACTAATAAAAATACTGAATACAAATTATATCTAAAAGAAGACTAAATATTCTCTTCTTTTTCCCCAAAGCTTATGATACACCTGGTAGATGTTCTATATTAGTACAAAACCACTCTGTTTTGGTTGGGTTTGTATTTTAAGAAAGATACAGTAAAGATATAACTTCAGAGAAGAGCAACTGAAGATTAGGGAGATGGAAATGGTTCTGTTTCCAGATAGAGAGAACAAGGAGAAACATCTCCTCAGGTCAAAAAATTAAGGATACCTTGATTACCAAATAGCTAGCCAGTGTTAATTCACTTTTGAAAGGAGTATTTATAGAGATAATCTTTGTGTGTGTGTTTGTATGTGTGTCTATGTGTGTGTGTGTGTGTGTGTGTGTATGTGTGTGTGTGTGTGTAGTAAGAGAAAGTGATACAAAACACCCTTCCCCCAAAAAATATAAGCTATCACTTTCACATAAATGCATAGTTTGGGGGAAAGTGGGCTCAAGCTTAGGATATGGAGCAAAAGGGGAACACACATGATTCCTATTCTTTGAAAGTCCTTTTCTCTCTTCCTGAAATTTTCATTAAGTTCCCTGATAGTATGAGGAGCTCTTTGCTGTGGAGTTTTGAAGCTGCCTGTCAGCAGCAGGTCCAGTTTGTCTTTGGTATGCCCCTGAACTCCCATTGCAGGTGCTGCCCCTCCCCACAGATCTGGAGATGCTGCTACCAATAGCAATGAGAAAATCCAAGTGTTCTGATGTTTTCAATCATAAGCTTTTCCTTTGTTCAGAAAGGGGGGGGTCCAAGGCTTGGTTAGAGCTGCTTCAGCCCTAGGCTGGCCTGATTTACTATTCCATCTGTACCCACAGAACAGATGCTTTCCATCCACCACAAGTCATCCCCAATGTAAAAGAAGGTGCTTTTGTTAAATGATTCCTAGTTTATACCCTTGTATGCTTGAATGATATAATAGAGGTGCCTGGGAATTTATCCACATCTAGTTTATGCCTTGAATTTATTCATTAGTTCTGTAACTCAGTCCAAGAAACTGGCTTCTGTGATAATAGTATCTGAACATAAAGCATCTTATATCCCTTTTACATTACATTACAGGATAATATATTACATTGCTTTCCTTTCAGTTTCCTTTCACTCCACCTCTTCCTTGTGCTCCTTCTTCATTCTTATTTCTTCCATCATGTTTTAAGCTTCCCTCCTTCTCTGTTGGATCACTTTCTTAATCCAGAAAAATAATTTTTTAACCGTGATTGTTCTATTAAAGTCCTATGGAGGGTTAAGCAATTTGATTTATCTTTTTTCTCAACCGTGGGTTTGGAAACCAGAAAATCCAAATAATTTCCTCAGCACTCCACTGTACTTTGTCAGTGTAGATACAGCTTGATGTTATTTCCTATACCCATGTACCTATGGTTTTCTTAACATAGTCAGATTAGTCATTGTTAGAGGGAATTGAGTGGCATTCTTAAATTATATGGATGACTCATGCAAATTTTGTGAGATCAGAACACTTTTTATCAATTAATCTAGATTTGAAGGGAAAAAAACTAATTTCATAGCTGAATTAAGCATTTAATACACATTATATTTACTGATAATACATAATAAATATTGTGTTTATTGAACCAAAAAAACTAAAGTAGATGTTATGAAGTAATGTAAGTAATATTTTCCTTTTAGAACCCTGGATATGCTGGACGCCAAGAGTTACCAGAAAACTTAAAAATTCAGTTTCGGACAGTAGCTATGATGGTTCCCGATAGACAGGTATTCATTTTTATTTAAGATGCATGAGATTCCAACAAATTTTAGTTGAACAATCCTGATTTTAGAGGTCTAATAATCAAATTTTTCTTCCTCTTCTTCTTTGAGACTTAGAGACTACAGATATGAAACATCTATACAGATATGAAGCCATTATCAGTTGGTCACTGTATTGGTTGACTTTGCTAGTGTTTTTCTTTTAATTGATAAGGCGAGGGAAGATTAGGGGGAAATGACTGTGATAGAATAATGACATTCAACTATAAAACTTTTTTAAAACCAGAAGATGATATATTTTCTTGGACTAGGAATCAGAAGAAACCTGTTATAATTGTGTCTCTAAGAGGAGATATGTGATCAGGGGCCAGTCACTTGTCTTATCTGATCCTCATGAGAACAAAAGGAGATAGTTATAGAATATGCTTTGAAAAACCTTAAAGTACTCCATTCAGTCATGATTACCATTTTTATAGTTAAGCTATCATATTATTTATTTCATAGGTAGTGAGATGATGTAGTAGGTAGAGATTTGGGCATGGAATCAGGATCACCTGAATTCAAATCTAGTCTCAGACACTTACTAGCTGTGTGATGTTGCCAAGTCACCTAAGTGCTGCCTGCCTCAGTTTCTTTATGAAGATGATAATAACACCCATCTTTCAGGGTTGTCATGAGGAATTAAATAAGATAATATTAGTTAAAAGTACTTATCACAGTGTTTGACACATAGCAAGAACTATATGAATGTTAACTATTTTATTTAGCAAAATTAATGAAACTCAATAAATTGAATTTCAGATAATTATGAGAGTGAAGCTTGCGAGCTGTGGGTTTCTTGAAAATGTCATCTTAGCTCAGAAATTCTATGTTCTTTACAAACTTTGTGAGGAGCAGCTTACTAAACAGGTAATTTTGTGAATATATTTTTCCAAACAATTGAAGGTGATTTTAATTTACCCTTTTTATTTGCTGATTTACTGCTTGCCTAGTAGTCTTCTCTATTTAAAAGTATTTGAAATTGAATTTTTTAAGTCTTTTAAAATGATTATTTAAGCATGTTATTTATCCCAGTATTAAAACTGCCTTGATATCCTGCATGACAAATTTCAAATATGGTCAAGAACGTGTATATGGAACTTAAGAATTTTTCAGAAGTCTCAAATTTTCCTTTGTTTATTTCCTTTTCTTCCAGGCTGAGAGAACCCTTTTGGTCTAAGTGAAAGAAAAAAATTGTGCTAAATTGGATACTGTGCCATTCCAGTCATTCCAGAATCATTAACTCCATAAAATTAGGGAACTTGGATTTATGGAAATGCAATTAGATAATCTCTCTTTCTGCGTTTTTATTTTTAGGTTCACTATGACTTTGGTCTAAGAAATATCCTTTCAGTGTTGCGGACTCTTGGGGCTCAAAAAAGAGCCAGACCAGATGACAGTGAGCTAAGCACTGTTATGAGAGGTCTAAGAGATATGAACCTTTCTAAGTTGGTAAGAATTTTTCTTCTTTGACTTCTTTTCTGTTTTCACAATGGTGTTCAGATTGAATGCTACCATTTTGCAGTGAGTTAGGCTATTAATCCATCAGGAAAATGTCAGTAATACAGTTAGAAAATGACACAGGGCAAGTCAGATCTTTTTCAGTTTGAGTGCCTGAGAGCATACTGCTCAGAACTTATCTATGTTATGGGAAATGCTATGCCAGTGGAAGATCCTATAGACCTGCTGGTTGTTGAAGGACAATAGGAAGGAAAAAGAAAGGAAACAATGAAGAGGGAGAGGAAAGAAAAAGAAGAAAGGAGGGAAATATGTAAAACCAGGCTAAGTACTTTATAAATATTATTACATTTTACAGATAAGGAAACTGAGTCAGGCAACAATTAACTGTCCAGAGTTACATGACTTGTGTCTGAGGTTGGATTTGAACTTGGACCTTCTGACTTCAGGGCAGCATTTTTATCCACTACTCTATCTATCTACTTCTTGAAAAGGGAATTACAGTTATCCCTTCCATTTCACAGTTGTTGGGGAAAGGTGCCACTATGATGTAGAAAATTCTTGTAAAATTTTTTGGCCCTCCCTTCATACCAGATAAAAAATGTTAAATTATTATAGTAGCAAAAGATAAACTATCTTGGTTGTATACAACACTATACACATATTTAATGGACTTCTGAGTTTCTAACCTTTTGCTTGGTCATCTCCTGGCATTCATGTGTTGTCTGCAACTGTCTCAACATTTCCTCCAAATTCCCATTTAATTTCATATGCTTATCTGTGATATATTGAAACCAAGTGTTATCTGTAGCATCATCAGACAACTTCATTCTTCCCCTTTCCTGGCAAATGGGTGGACTCTCAGGTCAAGCAGTCTTAAGAGTATTAAGGAGGATTGTTTGCTTTGCTGTAGCTAAGGTCACATAATCACTCTCTCATTTAGGTTTGATATGTTGGTATATTTTCTTTCAAATATATAAGTAACTCTTGAGTTCCACTGCAGGTCCTATATAGCTTCCTCTTTATTATAAAGATGATAGGAGATATTTAATACTTGACTTAAATGAATTACTAGGAAGACTTTTTAGGCTTAATTTTTATCTTGGAATCAGAGGTCACCCAAGATTCAAACAGCTAACAGTATAACTACTTTCTGCCACTGGAAGAGAAATTGGAGGAAAAAAATCTAAAGATGGAAAAAGTGCACCTGAAGAGATGTCCTGTAGAAGACAAATATAGTACTATTGTGAAGTTTAGTCATTTCAGCTGTCTGATTTTTTGTGACCCCCATTTGAACTTTTCTCTACTGTAAAAAAAAAAAAGACCAATAAAGAAATTGGCAAAAACTCTGAATTATAATGGAGATGAGAAATGAAAATAACTTCCTTTGACCCATTCTGCCTAATTGAAAAAGACAAAATTAAAATTAAGGTTTGAATTACTTGAAAATTTTTTGATAAGGTTGAAGAAAATACCTAATTTGATTTTATTGTGGTGATATTATGTGAGAATAAGAGCAGAGATATAATGTAAATTGTTTTGTGATAATGAGATGATAGCTATACCTTTAAAGAATTAGATAAGTTTAGGGGATTTAGAGATATCCAAGTTACCTCTGGAAGAATAGGACTTTGTTTAGCACAATAGGAAGTTGTTATGCTCAACATACTTAAAATGGTGACAGAAATAAATGAGTATTTTCATTTTGTCCTCTTATTGTAATTAATTTACTTATTTAAAACCCATTTAGCACTGCTGTTAATTGTTATATATCTTTTTTTAACTGCTGTATATTTGTCCCAGAAGTTTTGTTTGCAGAAATGTAGAATTTAGCTATTAAAAACTTTAAAAAAGCACCCTGAGTTCTGGGACACTGATTATAGGGAAATCTTTTAGGAGAACAGTGACTTAGTAGGGAGGTGATAATATGCCCTTATTAGTTGTTCACTAAATACTTATTTAATGAATTTATTTTAATTCATTGTTTTTTTTAGGTTGATGAAGATGAACCCCTTTTCCTCAGTTTAATCAACGACCTGTTTCCAGGGTTACAACTAGATAGCAGTACCTATACAGATTTGCAATATGCAATAAGTAATCAAGTAGAAGAAGAAGGATTAATTAATCACCCTCCCTGGAATCTTAAACTTGTACAGGTAAGAAATTTTGAGCCTACTGTGAGCATAGAAATTTGGATTTATGTCTAAAAATGTGAAAATCTACCTGAAACTCATGTTGCTATTTGATAAATGCTAGATCTCAGTTTAGAAATACTAATACAGGGGTGACTAGGTGGCACAGTAAATAGAGCACCTGCCCTGGAGTCAGGAGGACCTGAGTTCAAGTCCAGCCTCAGGCACTTAATTACCTAGCTGTGCGGCCTTGGGTGAGCCACTTAACTCCATTGCCTTGCAAAAAATCCTAAAAAATAAATAAATACTAATACAACTATGGATAAGGTGAGAGGCAAATATCCTCTGAATTGAATGGAGACTCCCAACACTAGTTGTCAATTGCCATACTTATGGTTTCTTAACAGGGAAAAAAAGATTTACATACGATTTTTAAACTTCAGCTTGCATTTTGTTAGCTTCACTGCCATAAAGCAAAGGAATGTTGCAATGCTCCACATACAGACCATAACTCCATAAACAGTAGTAATCCTGGGCAAGTCACTCTGAGCTCATATTTTTTATCTATAAGATGAATATATAATAACACTTCACAAGGTTGTTGAAAAGCTTTAAAATTCTATAGAAATAATTAAACTTTTAGTAGTGGAACTCCTGAAATAAAGACTTCAATTTAAAAAATTAGACATGACCCAATAACCCTAGTGATTATTTTTACCTGAGTTAAAAACACCCCTATATTTTGTGACAAATGATTAAGATATTTTTCCTTCAATTTATTGTTTAATCTGTTAGTTATATGAGACATCTCTAGTACGTCATGGATTGATGACCCTTGGACCCAGTGGTTCTGGAAAAACAGCTGTTATAACAATTCTGATGAAGGCAATGACAGAGTGTGGACGTCCTCACAAAGAGATGCGCATGAATCCAAAAGCTATTACAGCTCCTCAAATGTTTGGCAGACTGGACACAGCAACTAATGACTGGACAGATGGGATTTTTTCCACCTTATGGAGAAAAACCTTGAAAGCTAAAAAGGGTATACTAGCCTTGTTCTTGTTCAGTTATTTAGTTATGTCTGACTCTACATGTCCATGGAGTTTTCTTTAGGGTGTCCCCATTTTGTAGTTGAGGAGATGAGACAATAAGGGTTATGCCCAAGGTCATATAGCTAATAAATGTTTGAAGTCAAATTAGAGCTCAGATCTTTCTGGTTCTAAGTGACTTTCTCCATTATATCACCTAGCTGCCCCATATTAACCTTAGTATTGTGATTTGAAAACTCTGCATTCATTTTTCTACCAATTCATTAATAGTATAGACCAAGTATCCAATGCATACTTCACTGGAGTATTAGAAAAACAATATTTTCTACTTTATTTATAGGAGAAAATATCTTCCTGGTTTTAGATGGGCCTGTTGATGCCATTTGGATTGAAAACTTAAATTCTGTGTTGGATGACAATAAAACTCTCACATTAGCCAATGGGGATCGAATTCCCATGGCTCCTAGTTGTAAACTCTTATTTGAAGTACACAACATTGAGAATGCTTCTCCTGCTACTGTATCTAGGATGGGTATGGTCTACATCAGTAGTTCTGCTCTTTCTTGGAGGCCAATATTACAGGTATGGATAACATATTAAAGTGTTCTTGGGGTTTGAGGTGGGAAGATATGGTTTTTCTCAATAAACATCTTTAATTTCTCTCTTATAGGCATGGCTAAAAAAGCGCAGTCCACAGGAAGCTACTACATTACTTGAAATGTATGACAAAGTGTTTGAAGATGCATATACATATATGAGCCTAAATCTTACTCCAAAAATGCAACTCTTAGAGTGTAACTATATTACACAGGTAGAACATTTATGGATACTTGGGTTATTTAGGTTGCAGGATCATTTTTCATAATTTATTACTTCAATCTTTAGCAAATTAAACATTTTACAGCCCATGAAGATTGAGAATAGAAATATTTTAATATGATTTTTTAAAATCATATGCTATAAAGAGAAAAAACAGGATCATATTCACTAACAGTAACAAGGTATAGTGAAGAAAAAGTGCACTGTAATAGAAAATTTAGTGGATTTGGAGTCAGAAGAGCTGAGTTCACTTGCAGCTCTGTTATTTTCTATCTGGCTGGGAGTTTGAGGAAAACATTTCTCCTTACAGGGCTTCAGTTTTCTTTTCTATAAAATGATAACCTTGATAGAAGATCTCTAAGGTTCCTTAAAACGCCTAAGTCTAGTCATCATTTGATCACTATTTGCTATATCCTGCTTTCAGCTCTCATTGAAAATCGAAATTATTCAATCAACAATTATTCATTGATTTTCTTTTAGGTATTAGGTTTGGGATAGGTACTGGGACTATAAATTAGATGAATGAAAACAATTTCTATTTTCAAGAAATTATTCTAAATAAAAGATAAGTCCTTATATATAAATAAAAACATGAAGAACAAATATAAAGAGAGCAAAGTAAAGGAAATTTGAGGTATACTCCCTGTCAAACTTACTTAACTGAAAATAGATGCAAAGGGGGTGCAAAGGGGGAGTTAAAAACCAATACTTTATGAGAAAGCAAAAAGTAGTTTACAGCTGTTAAGAATTCCATGGTAAGGAAGACTTGAATGACAAAATTTGAGTTTACTTATCCATTGTATATAAAAGTAAAATGTAATTCTAAACCACTCAGGAAATGAATGGCATAATTGTGATACAGTTGTTCTCAATATAAAGAGACTAATACTGACTCTTAAATTAGAGGACCCATGTTCAAGACTCCCCTTTGATACTTATTACTTGTGCAACCTTGAGCAGGTCACATAATCTTCCATGTGGAGAGGCTTTCTCATTCATAAAATGAGGATGGCTGACTAGATGCCTTTCAACACCCTTTCTGGCTCTAAATCTATGGTCATATGACTTTTTCAGTACAGTTAACCTTTAATAAATCTTTATGAGGTTGATATGTTTAGTACATTGTACAAGAAACTGGAGGTGACTCAAAGATAATATGATCCCTGGCCTCAAGGAATTTCATTTTAGTCAGGAAAGAAAAAACATTCACTTATGAAAATGTATTATAAATTAAGATGTAACCAGTACATAAGAGGACTATCAAATGTTATGAAATTCATTATAGTCTTATAAGAGTTTATTGACAATGTAACATTTGTTTTGATTCTTGAAGGATGAGTAAGATATCAATAGGATAAAATGGTAAGAGAACATTTCAGACATAGGGAAGTACATGAAAAAGACAGGAAGGAGATGTTTAACCAGAAGAATAGGGAGTATTGTGAGACAAATCTAGAAAGCTGTGTTGAAGTCATTAAGGAGAAACTTATGCTTTATCAAGTAGCAGACCTGGAGGTTCTTGAGTAGTGAAGTGACATTAAACCTGTGCTTTAGGAAAAATCTGACAGAGGATTTGGAGAGCTGAAAATACTAGAAGCCTAGGGGCCTAATACAAGGCTCTTGTAGGGAGAACTTGAATAGGAGTATGGCTGCAGTGGGAAGGAAGGGGAAGGAAGAAGGTATAGTAGTTATTAAAGAAGTGGTATTGGGGCGGCTAGGTGGCATAGTGGGGCGGCTAGGTGGAGTAGTAGGGTGGCTAGGTGGCGTAGTGGATAGAGCACTGGCCTTGGAGTCAGGAGTACCTGAGTTCAAATCCGGCCCCAGACACTTAATAATTACCTAGCCATGTGGCCTTGGGCAAGTCACTTAACCCCATTGCCTTGCAAAAACTAAAAAAAAAAAGAAGTGGTATTGGCAGAATTTGGTGCCTGATTGACTGGAAAGATGAGTTAAAAGTCAGAGATCATAGGAAGAGTAGTCTAGAATTGTTACTATTCATTCACTTCTCAACCCCTGGGAAATGGGTTTCTTTCCTACTGCTCTGCTGAAATGTCTTTCTCAAAGGTTGGCAATGGCATCTTAACTTCATGATGCAATGGGAAAATCATATGACAGCATAGATCCTAAGTATGAATCCTAGCTTTGCCATTTATATTCTGTGTCACCTTGATCAAGTCACTCAATCTCCCTGTGCTTGTTTCTTCATCTGTAACCTGGATGGGGATTGAAGTTGCTGACATCTATGAATCTATATAGTCTAATCTATTCATCTTTGAATTTATAATCTTGTGATGACCAATTTTTTTTCATTTTTTTATCCTTAAGTTTTCTGAAGCCTTCCCTACTAGATATCCTTTCCTTTTCTCTTTTGGCTAATATAACATTTTTCTCTCCTGGCATTCCTCCTCTTTGTCTAATTAATCTTCTTTATGGTAGAATATAGGAAGAATACTCCCTCTATCTGATCCTTTTTTTCTTTCCTGAACTTTAGTGATATGTTCATTTATCAATAGAAAACTCTACCTGCATATACCCTTGGCATATCAAACTCAACATATCTAAAACAGAATTTAACATTTATTCCTATGTGAACACTGTCATTTTCCCAGTCATCTAGGCATGTATCCTGGGAGTCATCCTAGACTTCTCTCTCTCTCTCTCTCTCTCTCTCTCTCTCTCTCTCTCTCTCTCTCTCTCTCTCTCTCTCTCTCCATATAACCAGTTAAATATTAGGTCCTCTTGATTCAACCTTCATGATATCTCTTGCATCAGGAAAATTAATATGATTTGGGGAGCTGAATACACTGTTTTCTTAGAGACCTATTCCAAGACTAAGCCTAGGAAAAAGTAATGCGATAATGAATGAGAATAAAGGCAGTGGGAAGAAATGGTAAGGAAGGACTGATTGTCACTGCTGTCCCTCAAGTTTTGACTTTGAGTCACAGGACATAGGTTTGAAAGAAAACCTGCCTTCATATCCTATTAATTAAACTACAACAATAACTATAATAATAGCTTATTAATTGGGCTTTCTACTTCCTGTTTTTTCCATTTCCAATTCGTGTTCTACATAACTGCCAAGATAATTTTTTAAGGCAAAGGTGTTAACCATGCCACTCCCCTCTTTAAAACTCCCAAAGTTTCCTATTCTTAGAGAGTAAAATGTAAACTGGAATTTAACCCACTCAACAATTTCAATCCAACCAATCTCATTTTTAGAATTTTTTGCATGCATTCTGTCTTCTAGACAAAGTTGGCATCTCCTCTTCCACCTCCATTCTCAACACTCCACATTCCATGCTCAAGCACTCCATAGTAGGAATGAAAGAAATCCAAATATCCCTTTGTCAGAGTCCTTCATTGCTTTCAAGACTAACCTAAGGTGATCTGTGAAAGCATCTTTGATACATCCAGTTGCTAATGATCTCTTTTTTCCTCATATTATCTTGAATTATATTCATCTATATATATATATATATATATATATATAATATTAGGGAATGTTTCATATTTATCTTTATATTCCTAATACCTAGTATGATCCCTTGAACATAATAAGAATACATTAAAGATATGAGAAAGAAAAAAGATAGATAAAATAAAAATTAATTGAATTTAGACTAAATTTTAGCATTGACTTGGAACACATCTATCAGCTTATGGCTTAGCATGTAGAGAGATGATTTTCAGAAATTTTTGTTTAAAAAACTAAGGATTTTTGAACATATATATATATTATCATCATGGCATAAACCTTAACACATTTCATAGCTGATAAAATATGAAATACTGAAAATTAATATGATTTTTAGAACTTCAAATTTTTTAGAATTTATTTTCTTTGAATAAAGAAAGAAAATATAGTTAAAAACAGCAGAAATTCAGACAAACATGAAAAAGGACAGAAAACAGAATCATTTCTTGCATATTTGTTAAAATATGGCTTTCCTTTTATATGCTATAGATTTTATATAAGATTTTACTCATTGTTTCACATTTGTTTTTGTTAATAATTATTAAGCTTATCATTTTAATTTTCTTAAATTGTGGCCCCCCTTTGCAATTCTGCTGCTACAATATTAGTTGTGATAAAAATACCTAATATCTACTTTCTTTATTCTCTTTTTTTTTTAGTCACTCAATCTTTTGGAAGGATTGATTCCTTCCAAGGAAGAAGGTGGTATTTCTTCTAATGAACATATCCAAAAATTATTTGTGTTTGGTCTTATGTGGAGTTTGGGGTCCCTTCTGGAGTTAGATAACAGAGAAAAGCTTGAAGTCTTTCTGAGGAATCATCAAAGTAAAATAGATTTGCCAATTATTCCTGAAGAAAGTAATCAAACAATGTATGAGTTTTTTGTTACTGATTATGGTAAGTTATCAATAACAATAATTTCTTAAGCATTTGAAAACATTAAATTTCCCCAAGAATTAAAAATAACAAATGAAACTTTGCATGTTCTTATTTATATTTGTGATTTATATTTATAATGGTCAGTAGTTTCCATTTCTCAGTCTGTAGTATGAATAAAACATTACCTTCAGATATTTAGATGTTTATTTCCTTACCTTAGGTTAGGATTTCATATGAAGATTTCTTCACAAACATTTTTTAAATTAATTCAATCAACAATCACTTTTAAGTAATTACTATTCATTCAAAACATTTAATGTCTTCTATGTTGTTTTAGATGGTTATTGAGATAAAAAGATGATTAAAACTTGACTTTTAAGAGTTTAAAATCTAATGAAACAATGTGATTTTTCTTATAATTATGCTTATTTTGACAAGTGTTTTAATTTGCTACTTTTGTTCCAATTTACCTGCCATAATTATGGTTTTAAAGCCAAAACTATCTACATTTTTATAGGTGACTGGGAGCACTGGAACAAAAAGGTTGAACCATATATTTATCCAACTGACCACGTTCCAGAATACTCATCAATTTTGGTTCCAAACGTTGATAATGTTAGAAGCAATTTTTTGATAGAGACAATAGCAAAACAAAACAAGGTAAGTCTATATGTGTTTTTGTAGTTAACTGCAAGCTTATGGATATCTCTGACCCTTCTAAAGAGAGGGGGAAAACTCAGGTTGAAGCCTATGTACATTTCTAAATACAGGTACTCACAGAAAACATTTACCTACATAAATGAATTCACACAAACACATTTATAGCCTCATGTATGAATACCTACACAAATGCATACTTGGGTTAATGAATCAATCATCTATTAGGGGTTTACTGGTGCCAGGTTGATGTGAGTCGCTGGAGATACAAGTAGAAAAAAATGAAACAATGTTCTTCATATTTAAGTTGACATAGTTTTATTTATTTATGTATTTATTTATTTATTTTGAAAGATTATTTATTTGAATTTCATAAATTTTCTCCTTCTTTCCCCCCACCCCCCCACATGGTATGCATTGATCTAAGTTGAAGAATGTAATGAGAGAGAAATCATATCCTGAAGGAAGAAACATAAAGTATGAGATATAGCAAAATTACAGAATAAGATAACATTTTTTAAAAATTGAAGGTAATAGGCTTTGGTCTTTGTTCAAACTCCACAATTCTTTCTCAGGATACAGACAGCATTCTTCATCACAGATACCCTGAAATTTTGCCTGACTGTTGCCCTGCTGGAATGAGCATGTCCATTAAGGTTGATCATCACTCCCGTGTTGCTGTTAGGGTGCTCAGTGTTCTTCTGGTTCTGCTCCTCTTACTCACCATCAGTTCATGCAAATCCTTCCAGGCTTCCCTGAATTCCTATCCCTCCTGGTTTCTAATAGAACAATAGTGTTCCATCACATACATATACCACAGTTTATTAAGCCATTCATCAATTGATGTATATTCACTCAATTTCCTATTCTTTGCCACTACAAACAGAACTGCTATGAATATTTCTGTACAAGTGATATGTTTTACCCTTTTTCATAATCTCTTCAGGGTATGGACCCCATAGTGGTATTCAAGAGATATTTTTAAATATTTGATGCATGCTAGGAACTGTTCAGATTGCAAGGAATGAAGACATCAGTTTCTAGATTAGCATAAATATAAAGTGAATTAATACAAATACCAAAATTTGTGATGCTCATATTCAAGGATCTCCACAAGCTAATCCAAAACTACCTTTTCATTCATATCTCACACGATTACCTTTTCATATATATGTTTGTGTGTGTGTTATATTCTAAATAAATTGACTATTGACCAACCTTTTCACCACTAAATCTTTATCCTAAAAAGGTCATCCCAAAGGCAGTAAGAATATATATATATGTATATAATATATACATGTAAAATGATTTGTGAATTTTAAAGAATTATATAAATGTCATTTATTATCATGGAATACATCAATAAAAAAGGTTGGGAAGAATCTGGGGACTCTTGTAGTGAACTAGAAATTCTCATTTTCATACTGAAAGATTGTCCATGAAAGGGCTGTCATATTTATTATTTAGGAAGAAAAAAGACTTGGCAGAGAAACCTACTCATGAAACCTCTACTAATTACACTAAAAATGCAATGATTTAAATAAGTAGTTCTTAAACTTTTGGATTTCAGGAACTCTTCACATTCTTTTTTATTGATATTTTATTTTATTTTTCTAATTACATGTCATGAAAGTTTTTTCAACATTCATCCACATACATATGCATATTTTTAAGTTACATGATTTCCTTCCTTTCTCCCTTCCCTACTCCCCTCTCTTCAGCAACTAGCAATCAGGTAAATATTGAACATGCATATTTATGTTTAACATTTTTACAGATTAGTCATTTTCTGTATGAAGAATTAAGGGGAAACTTGGAGTGGCTAGGTGGTATAGTGGTTTATCTACTATGATTTTTCTTGTTTTTGTTACTGATATGTTCAATTATGCTGAGTGCTTCCCTAATATTGAACAATCCCTGCCTACCTGGTATAAATCCTATTTGATTATAGTGTATTATCCTAGTAATAACTTGCAGTAATCTCTTTGCTAACATTTTATTTAAGATTTTTGCATCAATGTTCATTAGAGAGATTGGTCTAAAATTTTCTTTGTCTGTTTTGGGTTTTTCTGGTATAGATATCAGAACCATATTGGTTTCAAAATAGGAATCTGGCAGAACTCCTATTTTTTAAATAGTTTTTGTAGAATAGGAATTAATTGTTCCTTGAATGTTTGGTAGAATTCACTTGTAAATTTGTCTTTATCTTTGAGATTTTATTGATGGTTTCTTCTATTCCTTTTTCTGAAATGGGGTTATTTGAGCATTTTATTTCCTCTTCTGTTAATCTGGGCAGGATGTACTTTTGTAAATATTCATCCATTTCACTCAGGTTATCAAATTTATTGGCATTCAGTTTGGCAAAATAGCTCTGAATTATCTTTTTACTATCCTCTTCATTGGTGGTTAGTTCACTCTTTTCATTTTTGATACTGGTAATCTGGTTATCTATCCTCTTTCTTTTTCAAAATCAGATTAAACAGGGGTGGCTAGGTGGTGCAGTGGATAAAGCACCAGCCCTGGAGTCAGGAGTACCTGGGTTCAAATCCTGTCTCAAGCACTTAATCATTACCTAATTGTGTGGCCTTGGGCAAGCCACTTAACACCATTTGCCTTGCAAAAACCTAAAAAAAATCAGATTAAACAAAGATTTAACTATTTTATTGGTTTTTTCATAAAATCAATTCTTAGTTTTATTTTTTTAGGTCAATGGTTTTCTTGCTTTCAGTTTTATTATTTTTTTCCTTGATTTTCAGAATTTGTTCTTTTTCTAGCTTTTTTAGTTCATACCCAATTCATTGTTCTCCTCTTTCTCTATTTTATTTATATAAGCATTTAGAGATAGAAAATTTTCCCTAAAAACTGTCTTGACTACATCCCATAAATTTAGGTGTGATATCTCATTGTTATCATTTTCTTGGATGCAATTAATGATTATTTCTATGATTTTTGTTTGATTCACTTGTTTAGAGTAAATACCCCAACTTTTCATCTGGATTTTTAGTCTCAAACATAGATGATATCACCTTGTTCAGTGGAAAGACAAGAACTAACCATACCCATATCTTCTAATCCAATCTCTTCAAATATATTCAACTCTTTAACTGTTCTAAGAGAAATACAATTCTCAGGCATTACAAATAGTATTTCTTCCCTATAAGGCTGTATACAATTTGATGTTCTTGACCAACATTTGTTTTGTTTTCTTTCTAGTTTACCTTTTTATGCATCTTATGAATCTTGTATTTGGAGACTGAATTCTCTGTTCAGTTCTGGTGTTTTTATTAGGAAATTTTGAAAGTCCTCTATCTTGTTGAACATCCATCTTTTCTCCTGACAGAATATACTGAATTGTGCAGGGTAGTAAATTCTTTATTATAATCCAAGGTCTTTTGCCCTCCACTATATGGTATTCTAGATCCTCCTCCTTTAATGTTTAAATTGGTAAGTCCTGATTGTGCTTCCTTTGTATTTAAATTGTTTCTTTTTTGTTGCTTTCAGTACTTTCTCCTTTATTTGAAAATTCTGGAATTTGACCATGACAGCCCTCTCAGGAGGAGTTCTGTGTATTCTTTGAATGACTATTTTGTCTTCTTGCTCTAGCAGATTTGAACAGCTTCCCTTGACAATTTCTTGAAAGATGTTTTCCAGATTCTTGTTTTGATCTAGGTTTTCTGGTAGTCCAGTAATTAGTAAACTCTCTCTGCTGGATCAATTTTCCAGGTGGTTTGTTTTTCTTTAAAAGTACTTTACGTTTTCTTCAATTTTTTTCAGTTATTTTACTTTGATGCAATCTTGTAGTCTCATAGATTCATTGGTTTCTATTTGTCCATTTCTAATTTTTAGGATTTTATTTTCTTCATCTCAATTTTGTTTTTCATTTTTTAAAAAAATTTTGCTCTGCTGAGTTGCATTGCTTTTCCAGTTAGTTATTTTTATTTTTAAAGGAGTTGATTTCTTTCACCAATTTTTCATAATTTTCCTGAATGACTCTTTTTTCCATTTTTCATTTTCCTCTCTTTTTTGGTTTTTAAATTCTTTTTTAAACTCTTCCATGAGCTTTTGGATTTGAGTCCAATTCATAGACGCTTTTTACTTTTCCTAGAGGTAATTTTTTACTGCTTTCTTCTTCTGAAGTGCATTGTTATCATCTTTATTTACATAGTAGCTTACTATGATTAGCACTCTTTTAGCTTTTATGTTTGTCTTCATTGTTTGAGTTCTGTTCCTGGGATTTAGAGAGTATAGATCCAAGCTTTTTATGCTGGGACTGGGGTCTGATTCCCCGGTTTGTCATTGGCCAAGATGTTGCCTAACAGTCCAGGCCTTGCCTAGTAAAAGTGTGTTTTCTCCTTTGTGTCCAGGTTCTGCCTATTCAGTGGTTTGTTCCTAACCCAGTCCTATCTTTTGTCCAGTGTTCCCAGGGTTCAGACTTTGTTTGGGGTTGGCACTTTCTCTGCTGCCAGGACCTCTTGCCAAACTTTCAGGACTAGATCTGGACTGCACTGTGGCTAAAAGCCTCCCACTGGTTTTCTGCTCTCCCACCTAGTTGGACTTTGCTTCCTCTTTTCACCCAAAGAGACCTCCATGATGTCTACTATTGAAAACTTCTTTGGAACTTGTCTTTTTTTTGGTGGGATCTGTAATTTTAATATCTCTGCAAAGGTTTCATTTAGATTTGTGTTGGTAAGAGCTCTGGGAGCAAGTTAGCTTTATGCTACCATCTTGATTCCAGCCTAAAAGTAACCCTTCACATTCTTAAACCTTATTGAAGACTCCAAAGAACTTTTTTCCCTGTGGATTATATAGAAACATTAGTATTATTGAAACTAGTTTTGATCAGACGAGATATGGGGGAAAATGAGGCATTAATACATTGTTGAAATTGTGAACTGATTCAACCTTTCTGGAGACCAATTTGGAACCATACCCAAAGGGCTATGAAACTATGCATACTCTTTCACTTAGCAACACCAGGACCAGGTCTGTGTCTTAAAAGAGATAAAAAAGAAAAAAAGAAAAAGACCTAATACACACACACACACATGCACACACGCACGCACGCATGTGCATGTGTGTGTGTCTGTATCTCAAAAGAGATAAAAAGCAAAACAAGAAAAAGACTGAAATATACATTTATATGTACGTATGTATGTATGTATGTATATATTATTTTTTTTCTGGTGGCAAAGGACTGGAAATTGAGGAGATGCCCATCAATTGGGAAATGACTGAATAAATTGTGAAATGTGATTATGATGAAATATCATCTTGTGATGAGCAGAATATTCTCAGAAAACCTGAAAAAACTAAAATTAACTGATGTTATTTCTCTTCATGATGAGAAATGAAATATTTTGTGGACAGAGTGTCAGCTGTGAATGACTTTGCTATTCTCTCAGTGATATATTGTTCCGAGACAACTCTGAAGAACTTATGATGGAAAATGCTACCCATCCCTAGACAAAGAACCGAGAGTATCTGAATACAGATTGAAACATACTTTTTATTTTATTTTTCCTTGATTTTTTGATCTATATGTTCTTTTATAATATACCTTATTATGTAAATGTTTTCCAAGACTCACATATAGGGTCTATATCGAACTGCAAGTCTTCTCAGTGAGGGGGTATAGGGAGGGAAGGAGAAAATTTGGAACTCAAGGTTTTAAAAATAAATGTTAAAAATTATTTTTATATGTAACTGGGAAAAAATAAGATACTAAATCTTTTTTTTAAAAAAAAGGTAATGTAACTGAAAGGTAATTGAAAGGAGTATTATCTTGGTAGGAAGAGAGTTCCTGAGCCCATCAAAGAATTCTAGTAAATGCAAAATTTTCAAATTTCTTCATCCCTCACTCTGATTACAGGCAGTTTTACTCATAGGAGAACAAGGAACAGCAAAAACTGTCATGATTAAAGCCTATATGAAAAAGTTTAATCCTGAAGTACATTTATCTAAATCTCTAAATTTTTCGTCTGCCACAGAACCAATGATGTTTCAGGTAAAACCCTTATTGTTGGTACAGGTTTTTCATATTTTGGTATGGTTATAAATGTTTAAAATGTTTATTGTAATAATTGCATTAATAGAGTAATTAAGAGTTTTTATAACTGTTTCCATTTTATATTCAATAGGTATACATCATGATTGCCCCAAAATAATAAACACATTTTTAAGTCCTGGGGTACAGGGAAACTCTTTTCAGTTTAATCCCATGCATTTTTCTTGGAATATGTGTATGTGTATTCTACATTTACTAATTTCATTAACCTAAAGTAATATATGAACAATGATACTATTATTTTTTACATAAATCAATAAAAACATCCTAAAACAAATCATTTTCTTTTTTTTTAGAGAACAGTTGAAAGCTATGTGGAGAAGCGAATGGGAAGCACATATGGACCACCAGGAGGAAGAAAAATGACTGTATTTATTGATGATATTAACATGCCAATAATTAATGAATGGGGAGACCAGGTATACTTCAAATATTAAATTGTATACACAATCCCACCATGGATGTTTATTTTTGATTCTAGATCAAAATAACCCACAAAGTAGAAATACTTTTACTATGACAACATCTTACAATTACACTACAGTAACCTGCTTCATTTCATTGACTTTCTAGCGTACTACCTTCCATTCTAGTCCTTAGCACTATTCATTCATTCACCCCCCCCACTGTCTTTCTATCTCAGAAGTCCCAAACTTTGTCAGTTTGAGCCAAGATATATTCACTGAACATTTTGGGGGTTTTTTCTCTTGTGTGTGAACCCTTTAATGAATGCATACTTTTCTATGTCAATTGTATGAACTTTGGAATTATTCAAGACCCATCTCATCTTTCACTAAAACTATTGTAATAGCTTTCTAACTGACCTCCCTGCTTCTAGTTTTTCCCCTTCCACAGTCCTCCATACAAATGTCAGCATACTCTAGAGGTCCAATCACCTCTTTAGCCTGGCATTTAAGGCCATGCCAAATCGATACTTATTCCACACTATTCTCCTGTAGAAACGTGTTTCAACCAAACTGTACTTATACCCATTTACCAAATTTGGCCCTCCACTAACACATCTCCACAACCTGTTCTACATGCTTGAAACATATTCCCTCCTCTTCTATTTCTCAGCATGATTGTTTTCCTCTAAAATTCAGAAGCCACCTTATCTGTTGAAATATCCCAAATCTCCTTGGTTAGCTGTTCTCTTACTGGTAACTTTTCCCTATATTATACTTGTGTACTTTGGGTCCCTCTGGGAGACTCCTTATTTCCTAGAAGTCATGTTTTGTTTCTCTTTTCTTTTTGAATCCTTTTGAGGATAAATTAATTAATTGTTATGGAATGGAATATTAAAAATTGATTCTATATATGATTCTATATATTTTCAGGTAACAAATGAAATTGTAAGACAGATGATGGAAATGCAAGGCATGTACAGCTTGGATAAACCTGGAGACTTCACTACAATTGTCGATGTGCAGATAATAGCCGCAATGATACATCCAGGAGGGGGTAGAAATGATATTCCACAACGTTTGAAAAGGCAGTTTTCTGTGTTTAACTGCACATTGCCATCAAATACATCAATAGACAAAATATTTGGTATGGTTTTTTTCTCTTTCAAATTGTTTATATAACACGATCTATCTAGAGCTTTCCCTAACCCCATTTTCACTAGCAAACAGAAAACAACTGCTACCTCTACCATTTGAGTTTGAAAAATTTGGGGGGGTGTGTAATGTTCCTAATACTCTAGCTCATGAAACTCCATGATGTCCTATCCCCAATGATTATCAATGATAATAATCAATCAGGCTTAATTAGCTTTTAGACAGTAGTATTTATTATGGTGAAATAGTCAGTATAGGGTAAGCTAAGTAGCATAGTAGGTAGATTTTGGGGCCTGAAGTCACAAAGTTCATCAAAAAATTCTAATGATTTTAAATAAAGGGTATTCTAGCAGGGGGTTAAAAAAATACCAAACTGGATTTATCTTCTTCTCATAGCTCAGAGTTATAGTACTATTTAAGTTTTATTTGATTCCTAAGTTAAATTACCTCAGTTGCTGCTACTAGAATAGATATGTAAATATGTACAATGATTTTTTTTATGGTAAAGTTTTTTTGTCCTTAATTTCTTCTCTTTTCAGGAGTAATTGGATGTGGCTACTTTGATGCTTGTAGACATTTCAAGCCTGAAATAAGTGAAATGATAATAAAATTAGTTTCAGCTGGCAGAATACTATGGCAATGGACTAAGGTACAGAAGAGTTGAATAGATCAAAATATGTCACCTAACCATTCAGTCTAATTTTCCTCTTTGTAGGGAGACATTAAATACCATGGGTGTATAACTTCTTGATTTCAAACTCAGGGATCAGTTATTGGGATTGAATGATTCCTTCAAAATCTACAGGTGAAATGCCTTTACTTTGATACAGCATGAAATACTGAAATACATACAAACAAGATCTCTATACAGTTAAATAATTAGAAATATTTTATGTCTTTTATAGGTGTATAGGACAAAGCCCCAGTTACTCAAACACCATCAATAAGTCTAAGCAATACAGACCCAAGGAAACTTTTACTGGATGACTTATGGAAACATTTCAAACAAAGACAAACAAGATTATGTTAAAATTATGCAAAGGCAATTGACTTTATGATGTCTAGAATTATATACCTTTCAACATTGCTGAAAAATTATTTCCATATGTCATGGAATAAACATGCCAACTTTTCCAAATCTAAGCATAATAGCAAGACTATAATTCATCCAACTTAAAACATTTCTAATGAACCTATTTAATTCTCTGGATACAATCATAATAGTTATTTCATTAAATATGTTACAATTCTTCATTCGATGGTGAGAGTATCCCCAAACCAGCACAGAGTATCAAAATCTACCATTTTTGCAGAGGCATGTCCCTTTTGTTCTGTTCATAAGAATTTCACATGCAGAAATCAACATGTCATTGATCGCTTACTTTATTCCCAAATAATTTTCCCAAATATATTTTCATAAGAAGATAATATTTCCAATCAAGGTTATGTCAAGTCCATTTTTCAACCAATTATATTTTAATTCCATTGATTCTGAACTTAATGAAATTGCGCCTTTAAAGACTTCAAATTTGGTACTTAAAATGCAACCCATGATCCAGTAAAATAAAATTGGTTACATAGCCAAACAATTTCTCATTTAGAAGATACTTAAGATAATATGAGTTCCTAGCTTTATTTCCCCTGCAAAACTAAACAAAACCTTATACCAATGATTTACATTTAAACCTGGATTTATTAACATTTATATTACTTCATTTTAGCAAATAATATTATCTCATATATTCTACCCAGAACTAAAGATAACCTGCCAGTTCTCAAGCTCTTGTGAACTCCAACTCAAATACTAAACTCATGTCAGTACAGATACTTGTGTTTTCTAACAAAGGTTCGGTTAAAATGAATTAAAGTAGTCCATTGCGATTCAAGTCATATATCTTAAACTACAAATATATCTCTGTCTATGCACAAGGACATAGAGCATATGTTGCAAGAATATTCAGGGTTCTTGCCTGCCACTGCACCAATGAGCCAGAACAGCTTACAGATGGAAAGATAAGATACATGTAATTTATTTATCCACTTAAAAGTGCAATATGATATTATTTGTAGATGATTGATATGTATGTGTCATAGGTCCACAGATGATATATTTATAGTCTGTCCTCCTGAGATAAGAGATCTAGAGAGGTTAAGAAAAGTTAAGAATTTTAGGAAAAGAAAAAGGATGCTTTAAAAACATTACAAGGTCTGCACAACTATTCATATCAGACCAGAGAAAACAGTTTCTTCTTTATCAGTAGTTACTTAAAATTTGTTAAGCTCCCTCCATTTCCTGTCTTAATCAATAGGTTAAAGAAAAGGGAGTGAATTCTTTAAACTGCCCAAATTTCTATGAATTTTCCATAAAGGAGGGGAGGTACTGAAGAAAAAATTCAGTCCATCCAGTGTAACACACAAAAAGAAAGAAATATAATAACAGCAAATAAAACAAACATAGTCAGTTATAATTCTCCTAAAAATCCACTTTCGTAACTTAGCATAAGAAAAGCTAGGCTTCTGAAATTGTCTTTCTAGGGAACAAGAATTGAAATAGATATAACTATAGATGTGTATTTATGTGTTTATAACTCATAGTCTTAATATTGCATTAATTTTCTTTGGGATTTATTTTAAAAGTTTTTATTTGGAATCCTTTTGGTTGTTTTTTTTTAATTTTATAAAGGTAATTTTATAAACGTAAAACATATTACCTATTAGTCAACATATTACCCAAGTATTACTATTTTTAACAAAAATAATAGTAGTTAGCAATTTTATGACACTTTTAAAGTTTGAAAATTTTTTTACAAATAGCTCATTTATTGCCTTTCTAGACATGAGTAATTTAAGGCAAAATGGAATTTATGTATCTTGGTCAGTCATATCTCTAAACTAGGATGTAAGAGAAGATCATTCTTTCTTAGAAGTTTGCATCCTTGGAGTTTTGTTTTGTTTTTGTTTTTGTTTTATCATATTAAATGTTAGTTTTGAACACTGGATATATTTTTTCTTTAGGTAAAAATGCTGCCAACACCATCAAAATTTCATTACATCTTCAATCTTCGAGATCTCTCCAGAATTTGGCAAGGAATGTTAACTATAAAAGCAGAAGAATGTGATTCACTTACTATTCTCCTGTCACTTTTCAAACATGAATGTTTCAGAGTAATTGCAGATAGGTACATTAATATTTTCTTAAGAATCATATAGGATCTTTTTGTACTAATAGAACATTATTGAAATATCTGTCCAAGTTAAAATAAGTAGTTTTACTTCTAATGGTAACAAGCAGCATTGATATCATCCTCAACCTACAAGTACAAGTACAAAATACTGTACTAAATGACTTGGTTTTGATTTATTTTATATTTCATTATTCTATCTAGTCACCATAAGACAATCCAGTACATACATTTCCTCAAAAGTTTTGATAAAATCTATCATGTGAAATAATGATTTTACTGCTATATATGCTCTTTCATTCACACCTAGAATGTTATGACAGTTTTTAATTCCATATAGTTGCTAAAAAAATTATTTGCAAAATCCCTATCTTAATATCAGTCTTTGGGTTTTCATCAATCTATAAAAATACAATGTTTGACTACGGAGTTTGGCATAGTATCCCCAATATTTAGCCAATACACCTAGAAGTAGGGAAAATTAAAAGTTCAATATTAACATAGCAATATTTTGAAAAGTTAGTTCCCCCAGTTTGAGCTGGTTACTAGGTAGAACTTTCAGAGGAATGCCCTAAATCAACAGTAATAAAATAAAAATATTCCTTGTGGGGAAAAATGTCAAAATGTGGTATGTACTTATTAGAGATTGATATGTTTCATATTATATGCCTAGTTAATAGAACATGTAATTTTGTTATTTGATCTTTTCATGCTTCAGCCATGCCATGAAGCTAACCTGAGGTTTTTGAATGTTGCATCAATGCAGCCTAAGCTTAAGTAGGTCTTTTCAAATGGAAGAGGCTTGAAGGATGCAACTGGCAGATCTGTATATCTGCCACCTGTGAACCTCAGTTTGGAGAGAAGTGACCCTGGACTGGCCACAAAACTGAATTTTTCAGCGGCAGCAACCCTTGAAGAGTCTAGGATCATGCAATCTCATTTTGAGAGTTTATAAGGGACTCAGAGAACATTTGGTCTAACTCTCTCATTTTATAGTTGAAAAAGTATGGCCCACAGAGGGCAAGCTCTATTTACGGGTGTAAATAGCAGATTTGGAATTTGTCAACTAATTCCAAATTCAATACCTTTTCTACCATACCATATGCATTTATAATTTTCATCAGTGGAGAAAGAACTTTTACAAATAAAAAAAAAAATCAAACAGTATAGACTCTAAGAAATGGAAGAAACTTTAGAGACCAACTAGTCTAACCATACATGATCAATCCCTTCACAACTTACCTAACTTAGTAAAGCTCTCCTCTTGAAAGACATCTAATGAGGAGAAATTCACTCCTTCTTTAGCTAGGCCAATCCATTTTTGGACATTTCTAATTCTTAGGAAGTTTTTCCCTACATCTAATTTAAATCTACCTTTCAATAATCCCATTGTTTCTATTTTTGTACTTGGGAATCAAGAAAAAAAAATTAAATGTACCTTCCACATGAGAGCCACAACATGACATTTTTTTTAATGCAGCCATCATACCTCTGCTAAAACTTTTCAATTGATATCCATACATGGCATGTTACCTTTCCCTGTGATCACTTTGTCCATCCTTTTGGATATATTCCAATTATGTCTGTATCTTTCTTTAAAATATAGTACCCCCAAACTGACTATACTGCTTTAAATTTATCCTGACAATCATAGAGCATAGAAGAACTATTATAATCTTCATTCTGGATGTAGTCACTCTACAGATTTGATTTATATAGATGTTAACCATCTACTAACACTTTGTAGGAACCATTGTCTATCAAGTTTCCTTATCCTAGAGATGTTAAATTGATTTTTAAAAACCCCAGTATAGGATTTTATATTTACACTTCTTTTTTTGTTGTTTTTTAGATTTTTTTTTTGCAAGGGAGTTAAGTGGCTTGCCCAAGGCCACACAGCTAGGTAATTATTAAGTGTCTGAGGCAGGATTTGAACTCAGGTACTCCTGACTCCAGGGCCAGTGCTCTATCCACTGTGCCACCTAGGCTCCCCTATATTTGCACTTCTTGATGATTCAGTTGTTTCAGTGCAGGTCATTGTTTTCACCAGTATCATTTTACTTTTTAGAATCTGTCCCTCTCCAAATTTGACAAGCAAGCCATTTATTTATGCCTTCAACTAAATCACTAACAAAAATGTTGACTAGTACAGAGGCAGAGGCATATATGTTCCTGAAGCACTTTGCAGGAGACCCCATTCCAAATTGCCCTGGAACCTATAATAACTATATTTGGGTAGAACCAGTTCTAAATTTATCTATCTCTCATACATATCTTTCCATTGTGTCCACAAAAATGACATAAGAAAACTTGTCAGATGTTTTGGGTATACTGTTTCTATAGTATTTTCCTGATCTGCCAAAAAAGGACAGAAAGTTACCCTGATGTGACTTTCTCTTAATGATACCTCTGTCCTGGGGCAAAATGTCAAATTCACTGATCTACTGTATCTAGAATCCATATTCTTCCTTTTCTTTTTGAAAGTGAAGGCAATGTTTTCCTTTCTTCACTCCAATGACTCCACTCCTGTTTTTCTAGACCTTTCAGGAGTCTCTGACCCTTCAGGAGTCACATCTTTGTTTTGTTTGGATCAATCAGCAAGTACCAGTATTGTGCTGAGAATACGAAAGAAAGCAAAGATAGACCTCCTCCCAAGAGTCTTATAAAAGGGGAGACAATATGCAACAATTATATGCAAACAAGCTATATGCGGGACAAACTGGAAATTTTAAGGAAACTAGAGAAGCTAGGTGATGGTGGTGAGAAAAAAAGGAAAGGGAAAAGAATAGGAATTCATATAGCTCCTACAATTTGCCAATCATCTCTTCTGATTTGAGGATGAAGAGTGAGAGAATTCCAATTATGGGGGACAGCAGGTGAAAATGTCCAGAGTCAGTAGGGAGATGAGTGTCAGCTTTAAGCAGCAGCAAGGATGTCATTGTTATTGGATTACTGGTTACCTGAGAGAGGAGTAGATAAGGTATAAGAAATTGGAAAACTTGATTGAGGCAGGTTAAGAAGGGCTTTAATTCCTAAAAGAGAATTTATATTTGAATCCTGAAGATTGATAGGAAATGACTGGAGTTTATTGAGTCAGGACAATGAGGGGGAGCAATGAGGGGGAGTAGTGAGGGGGAGAGGATAAAAGATCTTCTATTTAGGAAGATTACTTTGACCACTGAGTGGAGAATGGGTTGTAGTGGGAAGAAACTTGAGATTGGCAGGTCCATCAGCAGCCTTATTGTAATAAGACAGGCAGGAAGGTAATGAAAGCCTGCCTCAGGGTTGTGGCAGTGTCAGAATTGAGAAGATTAGATATGGAGGCTAAGAGAGAAGAGTTGAAGATGACACCTAGGAATCCTAGGTGATCAGCAGGATAAGAAGAAAGGAGGTTGGGGAGAGGGTGAATTCAATTTTGGATGTCAAGTTTAAAATTATTATGGGTCATCCAGTATGAGAAATGTAGGAAGTTGGAGAAAAGAGACTGATGCTCAAAAGAAAGGTAGGAATAAGACAAATAGATCAGAGAAAGAGGTTCTAATTGAATCAATGGGAGAGAATAAATAGATGGAATAGACATGGAGAATACCCCCTGTTAGTGAACATGACTTGGATAACATTTCAGCAAAAGGAGAAGTCGAGTCTGACAGATAGGAGGGAGAGAGGACAGGGAGAGCAATATCATGAAAACCTAAAGGAAAGGAAGAAAGAATCAATGAGAACAGGGTGATCAACATGCAGAGGATGCCTAGAAAGTTAAGAAGAATGAGGATTGAGAAAAAGCCATTAGATGTGGCAATTAAATGCCCACTTTGGAGAGCAGTTTAATGATGCTATTGGAAAGTAGACTAGAGAGAGTTTAAAAAGAGTGGAAAGGAAGTAGAGGCACTGGTTTTTAGATGGCCTCAGGTAATTATCCACAAAAGGGAAGATTGATAGAAAAGATTACAGCTAGCAGAGATGTAGGCAGTAGGGGAGCAACCGGTAGATTGAGAGATGGTGTGTGCTTCTGTTTCAAGTGTGTCTCTTGTATACATTTTGTTAAATTCTGGTTTCTGATTCATTCTGTTATCTGCTTTTCTTTTATGAGTGAGCCCATTCTAGTCACATCCATAGTCATTGCTGTTTTTCTCTATCATCTTTTCTTCTGTTTATCCTTTTCTCACTTTTTTATCCTATCCCTCCTTAAAAGTTTATTTTGTTTGAACAATTGTTTCTTTTCAACCCCTTTTAATATTTCCAAGAATCACTGATCCCCTTCTCCTACTTTTTTTCCTTTTGGATAAGTTGCATTTCTATACCCAATCAGTTCCAGTGAGAACCCTATTTTTCCCTTTCACTATAAAAATTCTCCTTTGCATGTATCTTTTATATGAGATAATTTTCTCTGTTCTACCTCTCCCTTCTGACCCTTCTCTCAATGCATTCCTCTTTCTCACCCCTTCATTTGCTTTTAGAGATCATTTCAATATAACTAACTCTCATGCTTATGTCTATGTAGACTCCTTCTAACTGAAAAATTCAAAGGAGTTGCATGTATCATCTTCCCATATAGGAATGTAAAAATTTTAATTTTATTGAGTCTCTTAATGATTACGGTTTCATGTTTACTTTTTTATCCTTCCTTTGAGTCTACTTAGTTCTGGTCTTTTCATCAGGTGTATTTGACAATCCTCTCATTATATATCTATCTTTACCCCTGAATGATCATACCCAGATGTGCTGGTTAGGTTATTCTTCATTGTAATCCTAGCTCTTTTGCCTACTGTAATATCAATCTAAACCCTTTACTACTTTAAGATGAAAGCTGCAAAAACCTGTTTGTGACTTCTTGTTATTTGAATTGTTTGTTTCTGACTGCTTACAAAATTTTCTCCTTGACTTGGGAGCTTTGGAATTTGGGTATAATATTTCTGGGAACTTTTATAATTGGAATCTCTTTCAGGAGATGAGAAATGGATTTTTCCCCTTTCTATTTTACCCTCTGGATTTAAGATATTGGGACATATTTCCTTTAAAATTTGTCAAAGCTCTTTTTTTGGTCATGTTTAGGTAGACCAATAATTCTTAAATTATCTTTTTTTCTGAAATAAGTTATTTTATTTCCTCTTATTTAATCTGGGCGATTTATATTGTTTGTAAATATTCATCCATTTCACTTAATTTGTCGGATTTATTGGCATTATGTTCAAAGAATAGCTTTCAGTTATTGCTTTAATTCCTTCTTCATTGGTGGTGAGTTTCCCCTTTTCATTTTTTTGATATTGTTAATTTGATTTTCTTTTTTTATCAAATTAATCCAAAACTTTATCTACATTATTGGATTTTTACATAAAACTAACCCTGTTTTTATTACTAATTCAATAGTTTTCTTACTTTGAATTTTTTTAACCTCTACTTTAATTTTCAGGATTTCTTGTTTGGTATTTAATTGAGGATTTTTTGTGTTCTTTTTGTTTCTTTTTTAGTTGCTTGCCCAATTCATTGATTTCTTCCTTGTCTATTTTGTTCATAAGATGTAAAATTGCCTCTAATAACTGCTTTGTCTGCATCCCATAGGTTTTGGTATGTTGTCACCTTATTGTCATTCTCTTGGATGAAATTATTGATTATTTCTATGATTTGTTGTTTAATCCACTCATATTTAGTTTCCAATTAATTTTTGTCTATTTTTGAACAGCCATTTTTTCTTGCATCATGTTCTGAAAAGGATGCATTTAATATTTCTGTCTTTCTGCATTTCATTTGAATGGTGATATTATAAACAAGTCTAGAGAGAGTTAAGAATAAGAGGAAAGAAAGTAGAGGCCTTGGTTTTTAGATGGCCTCAGATAGGTTATTCATAAAAGGAAAGAGAGAGACATAAGGTTATAGCTAGCAGAGATGGAAGAATAAATACAGTCAAATTCCTTTTTTTGTTGTTTGCTAATTTTTCTAATCTATTTTCAGACTTTTAACTATGTTAAAGGTCGACTGTGCTCATCTGAGATTAGGGAGGCACTTTTCCAAACAAACTTCAAGCTTTTTCATGCTGCTTATTTTCAGAGTTATTTTTTGGAGTCTTCAGGTTTTCAGCACTTCCAAGGTGGTGTTATCCTAGGAAATGTAAAGTTACTGCTCTCCTTGTCTCTGCTCTGTTTTTAACTAAAGAAAGTCCCCTTATCACCTCTGTGCTGAGAATTCCCAAAGCTGCTGCTTGCCACTGTCACAACCACTTCTGCCACACTCTGAGCCAGCCTCCATCCAGGTGCCACAAACATCTCCTGTTGACCTCCTTATGTCATCTTGGGCTGTAAAAATGTCATACTGATCTTTTGTTTGCTCTGCCACTCTAAGGTATGGTTTGAGGCTTCGCTTTAAAGTTGTTTGGAAGGGAATGTTGAGAGAGTTTAGGTAAGTGTGTACCTGTCTTGACTCTGCCTCTTCCCACCTGAGCATTATTACTGACTACTTTTATGCTTGGAATGTTCTTTCTCCTCATCTCCATCTCCTGGATTCCTTGGCTATTTCCAAGTTCCAATTCAAATTCTACCTTCTACCGGAAACCTTCCTCATTCTCTTTTACTCTAGTGCCTTCCCTCAATTGATCATCTCTATTTTTGTATAGATAATGTATAAAGAGAACTTGTTTATACATGGTAGTTTGCACATTGTCTACTCTTTAGATTCTGAGCTCCTTGAGAGCTTCTTTTGTTTGAAACTTAATACTGTGCCTGATACATAGTGGGAACTTATTTATTTATTGACTTACTGATTGGCAAATTTATCATCTGTTTTACCTTTGGCAAAGGAAATTTAAAAAAACAAACTCTCAGATATACAGATAGTTGAAATCCCTCATCATTACCATGTGATGCTTCTGTGCTAGATCTATGATTTTTTACCAAAACTCTTTATTTAATTTTCCCACCTCACTTCTACCTCAGGCCAAATATTTAGGAGGGTACTCTCACAGCATGCTCTGTACACTGATGTTCTGAGTCATGTTTTTTCCTTTGAAGTTCTAGAATTTCCTCACATTATTATATATCTTTATTATATAATTCTTTGTTTTTCTCCCATTTTTATTTATCCCATTTTTTTCTATATAAATTCTGTCCTTCCAGAACCATATTCTAGTCCTGAATCCCATTCAATCAAGTCTGAGGGATACTTTTATGGCTTAAACTTAGTTCATTTGTGTAAAAACATTGGAAGTCACGGGATTTCATGCTGGTTCTTTTCTTGAATATAGTTCATATCTATCCCTGTCTCTCTCTGCTGCTATTACTTCTCCTATGATATCCTTTTTAGTTCCTGTTGTGCTGGGTTTCTCAGATGAACATGTGCAGTTTCTTCCCTGTCCTGTTGAGTTTAACATTCCCTTGATTTTATAAAGGCAAATAAGCCAATGTGTTTTTACCAGCCCTTGTTAAATGCATTTCATTTCAACCAAAGGTCCCACCATTTCTATATTCTCATCACAGCCTAGAAATCTAAATATAATTTTTTGTTTGTTTTTGTTTTTGCAAGGCAATAGGGTTAAGTCACTTGCCCAAGGTTACAAAGTTAGGTAATTATTGTCTGAGTCTGGATTTGAAATCAGCTCTTCCTGACTTCAGGGTGGGGCTCTCTATTCACTAAGCCATCTAGTTACCCTCTAAATATCATTACGTGGTCCAATTTGCCTTGACTGGGAGCTCTGGAATTTGGCTCTAATATTCTTGGGAGTTTTCATTTGGGAATTCTTTTAGGAGATGGATTCTTTCAATGTCTGTTGTGCCCTCTGGTCCTAGAATATCAGGTAGTTTTCCTTTTTATAGTTTCTTTTTTTTAATTATCAAAATTTTATGTTTCACTTCTTTCTTTCTTTTTTTAATATTACTTTTTAAAATTTATTTATTTATATTGAATTCTACAATTTTTCCCCTAATTTCACTTACCTCCCCCACAGAAGGCAGTCTGTTTCCAGGGTATACACTGATCTAAGTTGAATGTGATGAAAGAGAAATCATATCCTTAAGTTAAAAAATGTATGAGAGCTAAATTACATAATAAGATAATAAATTATTTAAAAATTAAAGGTAATAGTCTTTGATCTTTGTTCAAACTACACAATTCTTTCTCTGGATACAGATGGTATTCTCCATTGCAGATGTCCAAAAATTGTGCCTGATTGTTGCACTGTTGGAATGAGCAAGTCCATTAAGGTTGATCATCACCCCCATGTTGTTGTTAGGGTGTACAGTATTCTTCTGATTCTGCTCATCTCGCTCAGCATTAGCTCATGCAAATCTTTCCAGGCTTCCGTGAATTTCCATCCCTCCTAGTTTCTTAATAGAATAAGAGTGTTCCATCACATACATATACCACAGTTTATTAAGCCATTCTTCTATTGATGGACATTGACTAAATTTCTAATTCTTTACCACCACAACAGGGTTGCTATGAATATTTTTGTACATGTGATATTTTTACCCTTTTTCATAATCTCTTCAGGGATAGACCCAGTAGTGGTATTGCTGGATCAAAGCATACCATTGGGGCTTCCAAATTTCTCTCCAGAAAGGTTGGATGAGTTCACAGATCCACCAACAATGAATTAGTGTCCCAGATTTCCCACATCCCTTCCAACATTGATCATTATCCTTTCTGGTCATATTGGCCAGTCTGAGAGGTGTGAGATGGTACCTCAGAGATGCTTTAATTTGAATTTCTCTAATAAGTAGTAATTTAGAGCAGTTTTTCATTTGACTATGGATGGCTTTGATTTCCTCATCTGTAAATTGCCTTTGCATATCCTTTGACCATTTGTCAATTGGGGAATGGCTTGCTTTTTTAAAAAATTTGATTCAGTTCTCTGTAGATTTTAGAAATGAATCCTTTGTCAGAAATACTAGTTGTAAAAATTGTTTCCCAATTTACTACATTTCTTTTGATCTGGGTTGCAGTGGTTTTGTCTGTGCAAAAGCTTTTTAATTTAATGTAATTGAAATTATCTAGTTTGTTTTTAGTGATGGTCTCCATCTCTTCCTTGGTCATAAACTGCTTTTCTTTCGATAGATGTGACAGGTAAACTATTCTTTGATCTGGTTTGTTTATAATATTGTTTTTTAAGTCTAAATCGTGTATTAATTTTGATCTTATCTTGGTGTAGGGTGTGAGGTGTTGGTCTAATCCAAGTTTCTGTCATACTAATTTCTAATTTTCCCAACAGTTTTTTATGGAACAGAGAGTTTTTATCCCAATAGCTGGACTCTTTGGGTTTATCAAACATCAGATTACTATATAATCACTTCCTACTATTGCACCTAGTCTATTCCACTGATCCACCAGTCTATTTCCTAGCAAATTCCAGACAGTTTTGATAACTGATGATTTATAATATAATTTTAGATCAGGTAGGGCTAATCCACCTTCTTTTGCACTTTTTTCATTAAATCTCTAGAAATTCTCAACATTTTATTTCTCCATATAAATTTATTTACAAGTTTTTCTAACTCCTTAAACTAAAGTTTTGGAATTTTGATTGGTAGGGCACTAAATAAGTAAATTAATTTTGGTAGAATTGTCGTTTTTATTATATTAACTCGATCTATCCATGAGCAGTTGATATTTGCCCAGTTATTTCAATCTGATTTTATTGTGTGAGAAGTGTTTTATAATTGTTTTCAAAAAGTTTCTTAATCTGCCTTGGCAGCTAGACTCCCAACTAGTTTAGATTGTCTGAAATTACTTTGTTTTTTTTTTTAATTTTAGAATAGATTTATTTATTTTGAGTTTTACAATTTTTCCTCCAATCTTGCTTCCCACCCCCCACAACCCACAGAAGGAAGTTTGTTAGTCTTTATATCATTCCCATAGTATGCACTGATCTAAGTTGAATGTGATGAGAGAGAAATCATATCCTTAAGGAAGAAATATATAAGATAGAGCAGAATTACATAATAAGACAACATTATATCTGAAGTTACTTTGAATGGGATTTCTCTTTCTAGCTCTTTCTGTTGTATCATGCTAGTCATATATAAAAATGTTGGGAATTTGTGAGGTTTTATTTTATATCCTACGACTTTGCTAAAGTTGCAAATTATTTCTAGTAGTTTTTGTAGATCATTTTTTTGGGATTCTGTAGATATACCACCATATCATCTGAAAAGAGTGAGAATTTTGTCTCTTCTTTCCCAGTTCTAATTCCTTCGATTTCTTTTTCTTCTCTTATTGTTGATGCTAACATTTCTAATACAATATTGAATAATAGTGGCAGTAACAGGCATCTTTGTTTCACCTCTGAACATACTGGGAATGCCTCTAGCCTATCCCTATTGCATATAATTCTTGTTTTTTGTTTTTTAGTTTTTAGTTTTTAGTTTTTTCAAGGCAATGAGGTTAAGTGGATTGCCCAAGACCACACAGCTTGGTAAATATTAAGTGTCTGAGGCCAGATTTGAACTCAGGTACTCCTGACTCCAGGGATGGTGCTCTATCCACTGTGCCACCTACCTGCCTGCATATAATTCTTGTTGATGGTTTCAGATAGATACTGCTTATTATTCTAAGGAACAAGCCATTTATTCCTACACTTTCTAGTGTTTTTAGTAGGAATGGGTGCTGTATTTTTTAAAAGCTTTTTCAGCATCTATTGATATAATCATATGATTTCTGATGGGTTTGTTATTGATATAATTAGTTATATTAACAGTTTTCCTAATATTGAACCAACCCTGCATTCCTGGGATAAATCCTACTTGGTCATAATGTATTATCCTAGTGATAACTTGTAATCATTTTGCTAAGATTTTATTTAAGATTTTTGCATCTATATTCATCAGGGAGAAAGGGCTATAATTTTCTTTCTCTGTTTTAACTCTTTCTGGTTTAGGTATCAGCACCATATTGGTGCCATAGGAAGAGTTAGGCAGAGTTCCATCTTCATCTATTTTTCCAAAATATTTATATAGATTGCAATCAATTAAATGTTTGATAGAATTCACTAGGGAATACTTTTGGCCCTGGAGATTTTTTCTTAAGAAGTTCAATAATGGCTTGTTGAATTTCTTTTTCTGAGATAGGGTTATTTAGGTATTTAATTCCTTCTTAACTTAACCTGGGTAACATATGTTTTGTAAATATTCATCCATTTTACTCAGATTATCAAATTTATTGGCATAGAGTTGGGTTAAATAATCCCAAATTATTACTTGAATTTCCTCCTCATTGGTGGTGAGTTCACCTTTTTCATTTATGATACTAGTCATTTGGTTTTCTTCTTTCTTTTTTTAATCAGATTAATGTGATGTTTATCAATGTTTTTGCTTTTTTATTGGTTTTTACATAAAGCCAACTCTTGGTTTTATTTATTAGTTCAGTAGTTTTCTTGCTTTTGATTTTATTAATTTCCCTTTAATTTTTTAGAATTTCTAATTTGGTATTTAATTGGGCTCTTAATTTGTTCTTTCTCTAATTCTTTTAGTTGCGTGTTTAGTTCATTGATTTACTCTTTCTCTAATTTATTCATGTAAGCATTTAAAGATATAATATATACCCTGACAGCTGCCTTGACTGTATCCCTAGAGTAAATCATTAATTCTTTCTGTAATTTGTTGTTTAATCCACTAATTCTTTAAAATGAGGTAATTTAATTTCCAATTAGTTTGGGGTCTATATCTTTCTGGCCCAATATTGCATGTGATTTTTATTGCATTATGATCTGAAAAAGATGTATTCACTATTTCTGTCATACAGCAATTGATTATTTAGCTTTTATGCCCTAGTACATGGTCAAATTTAGTTTAAGTGCCATGTACTGAAGGAAAAGAAGTATATATTCCTTTCTATTCCCCCATTCAATTTCCTTCATAGATCTATCATGTCTAGATTTTCTAAGAATCCATTTACCTCCTTAACTATTTTCTTGTTTGGCCAGATGATGAATTCTTGGGTGCCTTCCAAGCTCCCTTGCTTTTCAGAATATTGCATCCCAGGCCCTTCAATCCCTTAATGTTGATACAGCTACATCCTATGTAATCCTTCCTGTGACTCCCTGATATCTAAATTGTTTATTTCTAGCTCCTCACAGGATTTTCTCTTTTATCTGATATCTGGAATTTGGCCAACATATTCCTTGGTATTTTCATTTTGGGATACCTTTCTGGAGGGGATTGATGTATTCTTTCAATAACTATTTTGCCCTCTGGTTCCATGATGTCAGGACAATGTTCCATCAATAAATCCTGTAACATTAAGTCCAGGCTCTTATTCCCCTTCAATATTTTCAGGGAGCCTAATGATCTTAAGTTGTCTCTTCTAGTTCTATTCTTGAGGTTAGTGGTTTTACCAATGAGATATTTTATATTTCCTATGATTTTTTTTTGATATTTTGGTTTTATTTAGCAGAGTCTTGTTGTCTCATGAAGTCATTAGTTTCCACAGATTCCATTTTTTAGAGAAGAATTTTCTACATTTAACTTTTATAACTCCTTTTTCAATTGGTCAATTCTTTTTTTGAAAAAGTTTTTCATTTGACCAATTAAGGTTTTGAGATAATTATTTTCTTTTTGCTTTTGTCCAATTGTATTTTCCAAAGATTTGGTTTTTTGTTGCAAAGTGTTAACTTTCTCTCCCAAATTTTCCAATTGATTTTTAAATTCCTTCCTGATTTCTTCAAGGATGTCTTTCTGGGCTGGAGATCAAATCATATTCACCTCAGAAGTTCTAGATCTCTCTGGGTTAGGGTCTTTACCTTCTAGGGAATTTTCTATGGACCCCCTTTGTGTTGACCTCTCTTCATTTTCCTGAGATCTTGTGTTAGGGGAGGGGCTGGTTCACAGAAGTTTGGTGCTGAGATCCCTAGAAGCTTTTCTCACTGAGTTTAATAACTCCAAGTGGGCTGGACAGTAGGAAATGCCGATTGTTTTCTCTGGAGTATCTATTACCTTGATTTGAGACCCTTTCCTTTGGCCTTTTGTGGGGTGGGGGTGCAGCTTTTGTCATTGAACAATGTTGGCTATGTCCTGGGGTGAGGTAATTACTCTCCTTATTCAGCTCTGCCTGGGGGTGGAGGGGGTGGACTCTGGGAAGAGAACTGCAATGAAATGAAAGTATGGAGTCTGAGGTCCTCTAGACCAGAGGAGTCCAGAAGATTGATGTCTGCAAGTCTCCACACTGGAACTCTCTTTCCAGCCCTGCTGGAGCACCCCAGACCATCAGTCCCACAGCCAAAGCCTCTGCATTAACACAGTTTTGCAAATTGAAAGTGCAGATGGGGGACCATTTTTCCTTCTACATCTGATAGAAGGTATTAGTTCAAACTTCTAAAGGCAGAGGGGTGAGGGGACTGGGAGGAAGTTCAGGCATTTATTTTTTTATTTCCTTCCCAAATTTTGTTAACTTTAAGGTAAATACACTATATTGTTTCATCTTCTATTTTAGATTCATTTGCACTGAAGATGTAATGTGGTTTAACTCACAAATTACTCGAATTATTGATGAACATGTTGACCCAGATGCAGTATCATTACTTCTTCCAGAACCATACTTTGTAGATTTTCTTCGTGACATGCCTGAAGCAACTGGTGATGAACCTGAAGATACTGTATTTGAAGTACCCAAAATCTATGAATTGGTACTTATCAGTTTGTCAGTTTTAAGACATTTGTGTACTCAAAAACATTCCTCTATTTTTCAAGTTACTATAAGACCTTCACTTAAAGAAATGTAATATTTTAGTGATTTGAATCCCCCCTCATTTTAGGGGAGGAATATAGATATCAAAAGAGATACCAGTTTTATTATTCACTTTGAATAAATGTCACTAACCCTAAGTGATCAGGTATGTGGTGGTTTTAACATGTATTGCTTTAGATCTACATTCTTTTTTTCCTTAGATTTTATTTATTTTGAATTTTACAATTTTCCCCCCAATCTTTCTTCCCTTCCCCCCCTCAAAGACATTCTGTTAGTCTTTATATTGTTTCCATGGTATACATTGATCTAAGTTGAATGTGATGAGAGAGAAATCATATCCTTAAGGGGAAAAAATAAAGTATAAGATATAGCAAAATTGCATAATAAGATAATTTTTTAAATTAAAGGTCTTTTGTCTTTGTTCAAACTCCATAATTCTTTCTCAGATTCAGATGATATTCTCCATTGCAGTATCCTAAAATATATAGACCTATATTCTTAAAAGGCAATATGGGACAACTGGATATTTTCCTAATGATATAGTGCCAGCAAAGAAACATCTGTGTTCTTCTGAAAGGACAAATTATCATTTCATGCTTTAAAAAATAAATAAATAAAAGACAAAGAAATTAACTTTCCAGAAGTCTGACAGATTTTCCCCTATAATTGTAGTTAGATACTTCTAAACTTGTAGATGCTATAAATTTATGAATCTAATAATACTTCTTTTCTCTTTCTTTATTTTTCCCCTCCACACCTTTCTCAAACTCAGATACCAAGTTATGAATTTCTGGCTGAAAAATTAATATTTTATCAGAGACAGTTCAATGAACTTATTAGAGGAACAAGTCTTGATCTGGTGTTTTTCAAAGATGCAATGACTCATATTATTAAGGTTATGCCAATTTTATTTGCTGATATGTTTATAATAGTCAAAAACTGAATTTCATAAACATTGTACTTTGTAATGATGGGGCAAGGGGAAGGTTGAGGACTGGAGGAGATATGTATACATTCTGCCTATTACAACTTGAATCAAATCTTTTGGCTAAAAAAACTTTTTTGGTATCTGTCTAAATAGCACTGTCAGGAAAAATCAGTCGAGATTAAATTAAGTTTTTGTACTTGGAGCCATTTATACTTCAGTTTTAATGGATGTTATTAAGTTGAGGTTGTAGAAGTTTCTTCCTGTGGAAAAAAATTACCCTCCATTTTATCCTATATATGAAATTATAAAATATGAATGTATGTATAACAGATAGCTGTGATATCAAAGCAATTGACTACTGGTAGATTGGTCAGGAATGGAATGAGAAAGAAAACTAAAGGAAAAAGAATCAGAATGAGTGATCATTATCATATATTAACTTATATATTAACTATCATAGACCCAGAGAGAGAGGTGACTCATTTAGTGGTTGCAGGAGATAAATTGTAGCTTTCCTTTCATTTGAACAAGATAAGTCCTTAAGATCAAAGCCAATATTAGGTTGGAATACTGGGAAAATCTAAGGTGAAAAGGGGTAGGAATAAGGAAGAAAAAAGAATGCTGTAAACTGAAGATTGAGTCACTCAGAACGATACCATTCTTCATTCTTGCCTTTTATAATCAATTTGCACAGTAAAGACAATGTATTTGTTTAATACAAAAAAAACTTATTGAGCAGGCTTTTTTAAAGTCATTCCCCTTCTAGGATTCTATCACAGGTCCCTAGACCAAGATGAAGTGGGAAATTTTCAAGGTCTTATAGATTGTTAATAACCTACTTTTTAAATCTTTCCTTCCAATCCACAAAATAATGTGGAGGGACTATTTTAGAGTCAGAAAACATGGATATAAATTTAGCTCTGCTATTCGCTAACAAAATGATATTATGCAAATCTGTTAAACTTGTAGACCCCAGTTTTTTCACCTTTAAAATGATGAGATTAGACATTTAAAAACTACCTTATAAGTTTCAGCTCTATGATCCTCTTTACCTCTTTACAGTTATTCTCTCTTGATGATCTCTGAGGGTGGAGCTGGGATTTGATAGACCTAAGTAAGGACTAAATGATACCACAGAAAGAAAAGAGGGGTAAATAAATTTTGAGACTACTGGTTACACAAGATTAAACTGTATCTTTCCTTTCATTTGTGTGAAAGAAATGGATCAACTGCCCAATGTGATAACTAATTAAAGGGCCAGTTTGAGTGGAGATTCTTTATGGAAAAATCAGTTATGATCCCTAACCTATATGGGATCTCTTGGGGATTCAGTGCCTACCATTGTCAATAATGACCCATAGAAAATGTCACAAATGGACTTTGGTACTATTTAATCTTTGTGGTGCACAGAGCTATATAGAGGGCTTTTGGGGGGGGAGGGTGACTTAAAGACACTATTTGGGTAGAGTATGATATGATATTATTTAATCCTCACAATAAACCTGTAAGTTAGGTATTGCTACTAGCATTATCCTGATTTTACAGTTAAGAAAATTTAAGCTCAGAAAGAATATGTCTTTGGACACTTGGCTTTTGAGTCAGTGATTGTATATAAATACAAACAGATTCTTTTGATCCTGCAATCTGTTCTATTATATCATGTTGTCTCAACTGCCCACCACTGAATGTGGGTCTAGTGTCTCCTCTCATAGGAAATTAATTATGTTGAGGTTTGATCCAACTGCTGCTGAAGACAGTCTACAGCTCTTCCAACTCCTTCTAAAGGGCCATACAGCAGCATCTAGGATCTCTGTTGGCCTGGGAATAAGAAGTGACTCAAAAATGTTGCCTTACCAGAAAATGGTGCAGGATTTGAGGATCCAAGTCATGGTCAGTTGGTCAGGAAAGCTGCTAAGAAATGAGACGGGAGCACTAGACTGACTTGTTTCTATTTATGCTGGGGGCTGCTTGCTGATCTAAATAAACTTCCTTGTGAACAGCAGCTGCTTATTACTGAAGGTCCTACAAGGTCAGCCTAAAAGTAAAATCTAGAAGCTGCTGCAAAAGTCTGTTCTTTTTGTTAAATTATCAAACTGCTATCATTTTATAAAGTAAGGAGTGGACTTGGTATAATAGAAAGAACCCTGGATTTTGATTCAGAAAGTCTAGATTTGAATCTCCAGACTTCTGCTTAGGTTTGTATTGTGTAGGGTTTGAATGTATACTGGATCTCTTAACTCCATCTGTTAACTAGGATTAAAAATTAGCAAGGCCATGAAAGTATACCCATTTAACCTTTATGGTTGTCTCAGTCAAATTAAGTTTAATATGACTGAAAAAGAGGGGGGGATTAGTTTTTGTTTTTTGAAAAGGAAGAGGCAAGAAAGGGGTTGGTTCAGTGTTTGAATTCTAGTCAAGTTTGAAATAGAATATTTACTGGCATTTTAATATTCTCAAAATAAATTAGAGTACTATACACATAAGCCATTGGCTATTTTGATGTGAAGATATTTTAGTCGCTTTTAATATATTTTCAAATGAATATTTTATTGTTTATTGCTTCAAAACAGATTTCACGCATAATTAGGACATCATGTGGAAATGCCCTGCTAGTAGGTGTTGGTGGTTCAGGAAAACAGAGTCTTTCAAGGCTGGCTTCCTTTATAGCTGGATATCGAATATTCCAAATAACTTTGACCAGGTAAGAGGTATCAAAATGATGCAATAAATGGACTAATAGATAGCTAGACAAACAGATAATTTCTTGGAATTAAATTTTTGCATTTTCAGGATACATAATTATGCCAATTCATTTCTTGTTCAATCTAATTTTCTCATCAAAAAGGGGGAAACAGATTATTATAAAACATAGACAAGTATGTTTAGAATGCCTCTTTGGATATTCTCTTTATGAAGTGATAAATATCAACAAACATAACCATTTCATGAAGAAATTTAAAAAGGTGAAATTTTGTCATCATATAGTTTCTGTGCAGCACTATTTTACAGTTAGGCTTTCAAAAAATATAATTCAAATTTGACATCACAGTTCTAGCACTACCCATTAGTCTTTGTCTCCTTCTGAACTTCCTTTTGTTTGCTCCTGTTTAATTTTAATGATTCATTGGTAATATTTTTTTGATTCCCTTTCATATGGTTATCTCCCACTAACTCTCCAATAATTGTGTCTTAAGTCTTTTGTAGCTGTGTTTCTTTACAATTTCGAAGCTTTTGCATAAATTCTTTATGGTTCTATTAACTTCATCCTCTATCCAAGTCTTCTTAGATTTTCTATGAATTCATCTCTTTGAGTCAATCCTAAGGAGTAATAATTAATAATAATCTTAGCTAGCATTGCCTAGCCAGGAACTTTATAAATGTTATGTCTATTGAGCCTCACAATAACCCTTGGAAATAGATCCTATTATTATCTCCATTTTACAAATGAGAAAACTGAGACAAATAGCAATTATGTGACTTGCCCAGGTCACCAATAGGACTGGATTTGAATTCAAGTCTTCCTGACTCCATGCTCAGCACTCTATCTACTGTGCTACCTAGCTCGATTATTTCTAGTTCTTTGACATGATAAAAAAAATGCTACTATAGTAAAATTTATACCTAAGGGTAATTTCCTTTTTGAAAGTGTTTTGGTATATAAGGCTAACAGTGGTATACATGGCTCAAAGAGTATGCACAGTTGAGTAATTCTTGGACCCAGTTCCAAATTCATAATAGATGTCAGATACAGCTCCACCATTTTAGCATATTTCTCCTATCTGAGCTCTCCAAAAACTGTCACTTTCATTTTTTTTGTCTTGTTGCTTATCTAATGGTTATGGGGTAGAACCTTAGATTAATTTTAGTTTCTGTTTCTTATATCACTTGTTATTTGGAACTTTTTAATATAGATATTACCTTGCCTTTCTTCTTTTGAAAACTAGGAGTTCATAGGCTTTGCCCATCTATACCCAAGGCAATGATTAGCTGTTTGTATCAATTTTCTATAGTTCTTGTATAGATATTATCACAGAAATTTGCTGTAAAGATTTTTACCCCAGTTGACTGTTTCTTCTTCTAATGCTATAACTGTGTTGATTTGTTTGAGTAAAACTAAGAACTTTTCTCAGCACTGTCAGAACTAAAAATTCCTTTCTTCCCAACATTCAATATTCAGGTCTTAATTCTGACCAATTGCCAACATTCAGTATGTTTATATTTTATATACTCCAATTTTAAAAGTGATACTCTTAAAAGTGATTATTATTTCTAACAAAAGATTGTTTTTAATTTTCTAACTGCCACTATCTTTTGGTACATGTAGTAGGATCTCAAAAATATTTTTAAACTGATTGAGAAGGCTCAATGTGAGTCATAGTCCTTAATATGTTTGTGTTAGGCATATGTGTCATGATTTTGTTTGAAGCTGTTTTTAAATTTCTTACTATTTTTCCTTTTAGGTCCTATAATGTGACCAATCTGACAGATGACTTGAAATCATTGTACTGTGTTGCTGGAGCTGAAGGAAAAGGAATCACTTTTATTTTTACTGACAATGAAATAAAAGATGAGGCATTTTTGGAATATCTTAACAACTTGTTATCTTCAGGAGAGGTAGAATTATGAAGTAGTAAATCTATTTAAAATATTATTTGAAAGGGAAAACAACTTTTTAGAGAGAGGATCCTTCAGTCCTATTTCTTCATTCTGATGTGATCCTAGAGTAAATCTAATAAATTTGTATTTTTTGCCACCCAGAAATGAAAGTTCACATTGAAGTGAACTTGCATCTGCCCAAGTGCTGTTTTTCCTTACTCTTTTTCCTTACTCAGTTTCCTATGCTTATGGATCCATTCCTCATATTGTCCTTGAACCATTCATTCTTTTGTCCATTTTGACTCTTTCTGTGTTCAGGTAAAATGTTCTCAGCATCTGTTATTGCATATTCTAAAATAAGTTATATGTGAAAATAAAAAATGCAAGAATATGAAGTCCATATTGTAAACTGGCACCATTTTTAGAGTTAAATTTGAAATACTTGCTTTTAGCTTGGTTATAGTGTTAGAAAATATATTTCCTTCAACTCTTCCTTCAGAGTTTTCTATAGCAAAACCCCTATACAAAAGATCCTTGTTAAAAGGTGGAGGTTGGGGAATATAATGAATACCTACCTTACTTAGAAACAGTATTTATTTAATTATACTTATCAGACCACAGTTCATTCTAAGGCTTGGAAGATGACTGACTGGGAAGAGGTGGGTAGTCACAGCCATTTTTATTGACTGATGAGAAATGAAGTCTTTGAAGCCTTAGTAGAAAGTTATATAATATAAGTTGAAGATAATCCATAGGCAAGATACTCAACTGTGGAGACAAATGGTAAGAAAGATTCCAGAGATAAATACTTTGGGGTGGAGCAGTGGGGAAGGGGGGTGGGTAGATATAGTGCAAGAATGTGGCTGTTTATTATATTTAGGAAAAATTTTAATTTTGAGTATTTCCTTGTTACTTCCTCAAAGATCTCTAATTTATTTGCTCGTGATGAGTTGGATGAGATTACTCAAGGACTAATATCAGTGATGAAAAGAGAAATACCCCGTCATCCTCCTACCTTTGATAATCTTTATGAGTATTTCATATCAAGATCACGGAGGAATTTGCATGTTGTTCTTTGCTTTTCTCCTGTAAGTTTTTCTTTTCTGTATTCATATGTTGTACCTTGCCTATATAAATATACATTCATATAATATGTGCATACTTATCAATTCATATGTATAAATACAAAAATAATAATCTCTCTAGTAAGATAACTCATTAAGTGTACATTTTTAAACTTAAGGTAAAGGAAGCAAACATTAATCAATACCTGTTTTTAATCTTACCAAAATCTTGTCTCCTAAATTTACAATGCAGTAAGTTGATAATGAGAGGCAACAATAGAATATTAGTTAGGCTTACAATCAAAAAACTCAGGTGATTTTTCACAATGTGCTCAAGGATAATTTACATACCATTTAAGTATCTCCAGTCTTTAAGAGTATAGAATATAGATTACGTTACTGTAAAATGGGAAATGACCCTTAATTATTATAAATTTGGCTCAATTCTCTATATATTTGAGAAATGAATCCTTTAATCAGAAAAACTATAAAAACACTCCTTCTGGATTTCCGGCCAAAATGGTGGAGAGAAGACAGGCACAGTTCTAAAGTCTCCTGATATTTCCCCATCTATCATATGAAACAAACCTCTTAAAAGAAATCCAATCCACAAAACTCAGAAAGACAAGCCAGGAGAAAGAACAGCTACCTCAGGATTTGTCATCCACAGCCTTGAGTGAGTCCAGGCAGGTGAGTCCAGGCTCAGAGGGTGGCTCACCTCCTATTCAGCCAGATTAGCAGCTGAATTGGAGCCAGGGAGCCTGAGGGGCCAAGAGGGACCTGCTTCATCAGCAGTGGGGTTAGACAACTGGAGCCTGAGTCAACTAGGGAGCAGAGGCACTGGTGTTGGCGCTGGCCCTCTGGAGCTTGCCAACAGGGCTGGGGTGGGGGTGGGGGGGTGAAATTCCAGTGCAGGAGTACTGCGGACACCATCTCTGGGCTCCTCTGGTCTGAGGAACTCTAAGTCCATGCCTCCATTGCAGCAGCTGAGGTCTCTTCCCAGACAAACACACGTACAGACTACTTCTGTCTCAGGTACAGGTGTGTGAGCAGAAGAACCAGCCCAACTGACAATAGGGAGAGGGATGACCTCATCCCAAGCTAGAGCCCACCATTGATTGAAGGCAAAAGGATTCAATAGCTTCAACCCCTCCCTTCAGGCTAAGGGAGTAGGCCTCAATCAAGGTCACAGACACTCCAGAGAAAGCAACCAACACCTCCTACTGGCCAGCCAGAGAAATTGCACTCAGTGAGTAAAGCCTCTTGAGATCCCAACACCAAATACCTGTGAACCAGCCCCTCTCCAACTGAAGGTCTTAGCAAAATGAAGAAAAGTCAGCAGAAAGGTAGATCCATAGGAAAAAAATCTTAGAAGGAGAAGACCCTAACTCAGAGGGTCCTACAAACTCTGAGGAGAATAAAATCTGGTCTCAAGCACAGAAGGACTTCTTTGAAGCAATAAGGAAGGAATTTAAAAATCAACTGGAAAATTTGGGAGAGACAATAACTTGCAACAAGAAAATAAGTCCTTAGAAAATACAATTGGTCAAATACAAAATGAGAATAAATCTCTCAGATCATCAATTGGGCAAATACAAAAAGAAAATAACTCACTCAGAAGCTCAGTTGGTCAAATGGAAAGCTCTTCAAAAAGTACAATTGACTAATTGGAAAAGGAGTTGCAAAAGGTTAATGAAGAAAACTCCTCCCTAAAAAAAAAACGAATGGAGTCTGCAGAAACTGAGACTTCATGAGACAGCGAGAGCCTGTTAAACAGAATCAAAAAGTAGAAAAAGATAGAAGAAAATATAAAATGCCTCATCAACAAAACCACTGACCTTGAGAATAGCTCGAGGTGGGGCAACCTGAGAACTATTGGACTTCCTAAAAACATTAAAGAGAAAAAAAGCCTGGACTTAATATTACAGGATCTAGTGATGGAAAATTGCCCTGATATAATGAACCCAGAGAGCAAAGTAGTTATTGAAAGAATACATTGATCCCCTCCAGAAGGAGATCCTAAACTGAAAACACCAAGGAATGTTGTGGCCAAATTCCAGAACTATCAGATGAAAGATAAAATCCTGCAAGCAGCCAGAAAGAAACAATTTAAATATACAGGAACCACAGATTATAGGGGACCTGGATGCATCAACATTAAGGGATCCAAGGGCCTGGAACTAGATATTTGGAAGAGAAAGGAATGCTTGGAATGCAGCCAAGAATCTACTATCCAGTAAAGCTGAGCTATCTCTTCCAGGGAAAAAGATGGACATTTAACAAAATGGAAGAATTCCAAGAATTCCTGATGAAAACACCAGAGCTAAATAGAAAATTTGGACATCAAACAGGAGGTTCAAGAGATACATGAAGAGTAAAATAAAGGGGGGTACAGTTAAAGAAAAAAAACTGCTATCCAATAAAATGAAACTGGCTATATCCCAGCATGGGGAAAAAGATTCTCATAACTCTTGAGAATTGTAACTCTAACAGAGAGAATATACCTAGCCAGAAGTGATGGATGTCCAATGGGATGAAACTGCTTATAACTTCAATTGGGAGACTCTAATAGCTCTCAAGTATTTTAACTCTATTAGATAGAATGTACTTAGCTAGAAGTGATTGATACTCATAATTTTCTATGACTCAGAAAGAATGATTTAAAAAATCATTACCTCCTTAAAAAAGGGGGACAGGGGGGTAGCTAGGTGGGGCAGTGGATAGAGCACTGGCCTTGGAGTCAGGAGTACCTGAGTTCAAATCCAGTCTCAGACACTTAATAATTACCTAGCCATGAGGCCTTGGGCAAGCCACTTAACCCCATTGCCTTTCAAAAAACTAAAAAAAAAGGGACAGGAAGGAGACAGAAGGAGAGAGGGGACTGAATGGGATAAACCTCATTACACTAAGAGGTACAAAATACCTATGATAATAGAGGGGAAGAAGGGAGGAGATGAGGAACTTGGCTTAAAGTGAACTTACACATATACTCAGTTAAATTAAAAAACAACTAAACTTTCAAGTATTAAAAGGGGAAAATGGGAGGGGGGATGGAGAAAGAAAGGGCAAGGAGAAAAGGGGGGAACTAAGAAACGAAAGGGAAGGGAAAAGGGAAAGGGGAAAGATAGGGCAGGGGTTGAAATAGGAGGGCAAACCTACTGAAGGGGGTGGTATTCAGAAACAAAATACTGGAGAATACAGATAAAGGTGGGGAAGGGAAAAATACAAAAAGAGGGAGGATAGCATGGAGGTCAATAAAGAATTAGTAATCATAACTTTGAATGTGAATGGGATGAACTCTCCCTTCAAATGTAAATGAATAGCACAGTGGATTAAAAACCAGAATCCTACAATATGCTACTTACAAAAAACTCATCTGAAGCAGAGACATACATATAGAGTAAAGGTAAAAAGTTGGAGCAAAATATATTTTGCTTCAGCTGAAGTGAAAAAAGCAGGGGTAAAAATCCTTATCTCAGACAAAGCAGCTGCAAAAATAGATAGCATTAAAAGAGATAAGGAAGGAAACTATATCCTCCTAGATGGTATCATAGACAATAAAGTTATTTCAATATTGAATTTATATGCACCCAATGGGATAGCATCCAAATTCTTAGAGGAGAAGCTGAAAGAACTACAGGAAAAAATAGACTGCAGAACTCTACTAGTGGGAGACCTCAACTAACTCCTGCTCTCAGATCTAGATAAATTGAATCATAAAATAAACAAGAAAGAAGTTAAGGAGGTAAATAGATTGTTAGAAAAAGTAGATATGTCAGATGTATGGAGGAAATTTAATGGAGATAGAAAGGAATATACCTTTTTCTCTGCAGTACATGGAAATTATATAAAAATTGACCATATACTAGGACATAAAAACCTAATAATCAACTGAAGAAAGGCAAAAATAGTGAATACATCTTTCTCAGATCACAATGCAATAAAAGTCATATGCAACATTGGGCCAAGGAGATATGGACCCAGAACCAATTGGAAACTGAATAACTTCATTTTAAAGAATGAGTGGACCAAAAAACAAATTATAGAAAGAAATAATCATTTTATCCTAGATAATGACAATAATGAAACAACATACCAAAATCTATGAGATTCACTCAAAGCAGCTCTTGGGATATATTATATCTTGAAATGCTTACATGAATAAATTAGAGAAAGAGGAAATCAATGAACTAAATATGCAACTAAAGAAATTAGAGAAAGAACAAATTAAAAGTCCTCAATTAAATACCAAATTAGAAATTCTAAAAATTCAAGGAGAAATTAATAAAAGGAAAAGCAAAAAAAAAGATTGAATTAATAAATAAAACCAAAAGTTGGTTTTATGAAAAAAACAATAAAATTGATAAACCACTGGTAAATTTGATTAAAAAAAGAAATAAGAAAACCAGATTGCTAGTGTCATAAATGAAAAAGGTGAACTCACCACCAATGAGGAGGAAATTAAAGTAATAATCTGAAATTATTTGGCCAAACTCCATGCCAATAAATTTTATAATCTAAGTGAAATGGATGAATATTTACAAAAATATAACTTGCCCAGGTTAAATGAAGAGAAGATTAAATACCTAAACAACCCTATCTCAGAAAAAGAAATTCAACAAGCCATTATTGAACTCCCTAAGGAAAAATCTCCAGGGCCTGATGAATTCACAAGTGAATTCTATCAAACATTTAAGGAACAATAGTTTCCAATTCTATACAAACTCGTTGGAAAAATAGGGAAAGATGAAATGCTGCCTAACTCTTTCTATGAAACCAATATGGTGCTGATCCCTAAACCAGGAAGTGTTAAAACAGAGAAAGAAAATTATAGACCTATCTCCCTAATGAATATAGATGCAAAAATCTTAAATAAAATCTTAGCAAACTGATTACAAGTTATCACTGGGATAATACATTATGATCAAGTCGGATTTGTCCCAGGAATGCAGGGTTGGTTCAATATTAGGAAAACTATTAGTATACTCAATTATATCAACAACAAACATATTAGAAATTATATGATCATATCAATAGATACTGAAAAAGCTTTTGACAAAATACAGCACCCATTCCTATTAAAAACTCTAGAGAGTATAGGAATAAATTGACTATTAGTTAGCAGTATCGATCTTAAACCATCAGAAAGCATTATATTCAATGGGGAGAAGCTAGAGGCATTTCCAATAAGATCAGGGGTGAAACAAGTGTGCCCATTATCACCACTACTATTCAATATCGTATTTAAAATGTTAGCTTCAGCATTTAGAGAAGGAAAAAGAAATTAAAGAAATTAAAATTGGGAAGGAGGAGACAGAACTCTCACTCTTGCAGATTACATGATGGTCTACCTAGAGAATCCCAAGAAAGCATCCAAAAAACTACTGAAACAATTAGCAAATTTAGCAAAGTTACATTATAAAATAAACCCTCATAAATCCTCAACTTTTCTATATATGTCTAGTAAGATACAGCAGGAAGAGCTAGAAAGAGAAATCCCATTCAAAGTTTCCTCAGACAATATAATATACCTGGGAGTCTATTTGCCAAGACAGACTCAGAAACTTACTGAAAACAATTATAAAACACTTCTCACGCAAATTAAATCAAATTTAAATAACTGGGCAAATATCAACTGCTTGTGGATAGGTAGAGCTAATATAATAAAAAATGACAATTTCACCAAAACTATACTAACTGTTTAGTGCCCTACCAATCAAAATTCCAAAAAATTACTTTAATGAGTTAGAAAAAATTGTAAGTAAATTCATATGGAGAAATAAAAAGTGAAGAATTTCCAGGAACTTAATGAAAAAAAGTGCAAAAGAAGGGGCCGTAGCCCTACCTGATCTAAAATTATATCATAAAGCATCAGTCATCAAAACTGTTTGGTACTGGCTAAGAAATAGAGTGGTGGACCAGTCAAATAGACTTAGCAACCTGCTGTTTGATAAACCCAAAGAGTCCAGCTATTGGGATAAAAACTCTCTCTTTGATAAAACCTGCTGGGAAAATTGGAAGTTGGTATGGAAGAAATGTAGATTAGACCATCACCTCACACCCTATACCAAGAAAAGATCAAACTGAATACAGGATCTAGACATAAAAAACAATATTATAAATACTATAAGCAAACTAGAATATCAAGGAGTAGTTTACCTGTCAGATCTATGGAAAGGGAAGTGGTTTATGACTCAGGAAGAGATGGAGAACATCACCAAAAACCAACTAGATGATTTCAATTACATTAAATTAAAAAGGTTTTGCACAGACAAAACCACTGCAACCAAGATCAGAAGAAATGTAGTAAATTGGGAAACAACCTTTACAACTAATGATTCTGACAAAGGACTCATTTCTAAAATATACAGGGAACTGAGTCAAATATTTTATAAAAAAGCCATTCCCTATTTGACAAATGGTCAAAGGTTATGCAAAGCCAATTTACAGATGAGAAGATCAAAGCAATCCATAACCATTTAAAAAATGTCTTTAAACCATTAATTATTAGGGAAATGCAAATTAAAGCTTCTCTGAGGTACCACCTCACACCTCTCAGACTGGCCAATATGACCAGAAAGGATAATATTCATTGTTAGAAGGGTTGTGGGAAATCTGGGACACTATTACACTGTTGGTGGGGCTGTGAACTCATTCAGTATTTCTCGAGAGTAAAGGTAATGGTAAAAGCTTGGAGAAAAATATATTTTGCACCAAAGGGAAACAAAGGGCAACAAAAATGACCATACCCTTTGATCCAGCAATACCATTACTGGGTCTATACCCTGAAGAGATGATGAAAAAGGGTAAAAACATCACTTGTACAAAAATATTCCTAGCATCCCTGTTTGTGGTGGCAAAGAATTGGAAATCAAGTAAAGTTCCTTCAATTGAGGAATGGATTAACAAACTGCAGTATATATATATATATATATGTCATGGAACACTATTGTTCTATTAGAAACCAGGGGGGATGGGAATTCAGGGAAGCCTGGAGGGATTTGCATGAACTGATGCTGAGTGAGATGAGCAGAACCAAAACACTGTACACCCTGACATGGGGGTGATGTTCAACCTTGATGGACTTGCTCGTTTCATCAGTGCAACAATCAGGGACAATTTTGGGCTGTCTGCAATGGAAATACCATCTGTATCCAGATAAAGAGCCATGGAGTTTGAATAAATTTCAAGGACTATCTCCTTTAATTTAGAAGAAAAACTGATATCTTATTGTCTGATCTTGTTACCTCTTATGCTTTTTGTTTCTTCCTTATGGACATGATTTTTCTCTCATCACACTCAATTTGGATCAATGTACAACATGGAAACAAAATAAAGACTGAGAAATTGCTTTCTGTGGCAAGGAAGTAAGATTGGGGGAAAATTGTAAAACTCAAATAAAATCTTTAATAATAATAAAAACCACTCCTTCCTTCACTTTCCTACTTTTTAATTTAGGGTCCATTGATTTTGTTTGTGCAAAATCTTTTTAACTTTTATGTTATCAGAATTATCCATTTGATTTTAGTGATGCTCTTGTTCAGTCATGAATTCTTCCTTTAATTTCCTTAGATATGGTCCTTTGTGTCTTAACTTATATATCCATTTTGTCCCAATAGTTAGGATCTTTGTTTTTATCAAATACTATGCTTCTGTGATGATTACCTTCTGGATATTGTGCATCTAATTAATACCATCATTTTTCCAGTAATCCAGGTTCATAAACTCTTTCTCATCCCCCACATCCAATCAGTTGTTGCATCTTCACCTCTTCAATATCAGTTTACTTCTCCACTCTCATTACACAGCCATACTAGTTCAGGCCCTTATCACCCAGAAGTCCCCTAATTCATCTACCTTCATCTTGTCCTCTCCAGTGTCTCCTGCAAATAGCTGCCAAAATGATAGTCCTAAAGCACAAGTATGGCTATGTTATTGCCTTGCTCTGGAAGGTGCTCCTTATTTCCCAGAGGACAAAAATGTAAACTCCTGTTTGATAATTAAACTCGATCATAGCATTGTTTTCATTTTTTATTCCTTTCCCTCTTGCTTCTGTGTTGCAGCCATAATGGTCTATTTGCTATTTCCTCTATACCACATTCCTTCTCCTGCCTCTTGATCTTTGTACAGGATATCCTCCCATCCCTCCTCCTTATATTCATCCTCCTTACTTTTGCTCTTTTTGAGGCTCAGTTCAGCTGTCACTTCCTCCAAGAGACTTTTCCTGATTTCCTCAGCTGATTGTACTTTCCTCAAAAAATATATTTATTTTTATACCCTTATATTCTTTTATTTGAAGTCATGTTTTATTTGTCTAGTAGACTGAAATATCTTTTAGGACAGGGACTTTTTTATTTTTCTCACTGTATCCCAGCACCTTGTACAGTGATAGGAACATAGAAGATACTTAATAAATGCTTGTTGAACTAGATTGAATTGATAAGTGAATGAAGTTTCTATAATAGCAGTTCTCCTACACAGATGCTCTCATGAGTCCAGATCCTATCCCACAAAAAATTGATTATGAAAAGGAGTCAAAACACAGCAACATACACTATGGATGAGTTATCAAGTGCATTTATTGATTTGCCTACAGTCACTGAATCCAAAGAATTAAAAGAGCTCATAGAAGACATTGGCTCAACCTTCCACCCAAGAGAGGAATATTCTCAATAACATCCCTGGGAAGTGTTTCTCAGGAAAAAGACAAAAGCCTGTTATTGTTAAGTGATACAGACTCTGCATGCTATATGGTAGAATTACAAGGGACAGGGTCAGGGAAAGAACCTGCGATTTTTTTTGATATAAGTACTTCCCAAAGGAAGAAACTCCCTCTATAAATTCAGACCAATAATTATGTCTAGAATAGATTAAAGAACTTGAAGTCCCATCACTGCTACATAACAGAAACAAGACTTAGACCTAGATCTCCTTTACCACAAAGCCAGTTCTGTATCCAATATACTACACTGAATCTTAGAAGTAGATACTCTATGTATAAAATTTCTGCCACAGGAAAGTCCTTAAAATATTTGAATATGGTTATAATTTATCTTTCTAACTTTTCCCTTTTCCAGGAAAAATATAACCAATTCAACCCTTTATTATACAATGTTATCTAGAACATTCATCATCTTGCTTACCCTCCTCTGAAGATTCCCTAGTTTTTCAGTATTCCTCTTAAAATGAAATGCCAAGCATATAAAGGAGATTGCAGATATGCGATCTAGTAGATTGTAGTAGGATTATTCCCAATTTTATTTGAATAATAAACTATTTAAGTAGCCTAAGGTTATTATTTCTTTGGAGGCTAATCACATTGCTACAGGACTAGATGTTATAATAATATAATCTTAGTAATCCAGTTCTAATACTCCTTTATTATTATAATTTTATTGATAGATTGGTGAGAAGTTTCGTGCACGTTCTTTGAAATTCCCTGGCCTTATATCAGGTTGTACTATGGACTGGTTTACTCGCTGGCCTAGGGAGGCTTTGGTTGCTGTAGCCTCCTATTTCCTTTTGGAGTATAATATTATCTGTTCTCATGAAACCAAAAAACAAGTTGTAGAAACAATGGGCCTTTTTCATGATATGGTTTCCGAAGGCTGTGTAAATTACTTCCAAAGGTAACATTTATTTAAATATGATGGTTAACAGAATCATGAAAAAATGTATTACCAATTAAAAGGACTTTTTAAGTAACTATGTTAACCACCAAATAACACAAATCATTTTAGTTTATTTACTAAAATTTATTTTGAAAATAATGTTTGTTTTTTAAAATGTTATTATTTCTTTTTCTCTAAGAAATCACTCAATTTTTTTACATTGTTTTATGCTTAGAGGAAATTTTAATTTTGTTTTCACTTTTAATAAAAATAATTATTTGATGTCAAATACTTAATTAAATAAAATGCCAATTCCCTAAGTATTTGAGATAGCTTGAAAATGCTAAGACACATAGCTCAGCTTTTTGAAAAATATAACTCTTTCAGAACATAGTACTATATATAACACTAACAAATGTGAGTCCTGATTCAAAAGTTAAATTGCCATCCAGAAGTTATCTACTTCAAGTCACTAATTATAGCTACCCAGTCCTTATTCAATGCCTTAAAGTTTATAAAGCTCTTTAGTACTTTATGTGTGTTAACTCATTTTATCTAGCTAGCAGTAATGAAACCATACTTAACAAAATAAAAAAAATCTATCCTGCTCTTCAAAAGCTCCATATAAAGAGAATTTTCATCCTCTTGAATAAATCACTGTGTTCTTTTGATACAGTGGAAAGACCTGGGGTCCAAAAGACCTTTGGAGAAAACTAAATGGAAACAGAAAGGGTTATTTTTTTCTCAGCAGCACATGTCATATACACAAAAACTGAACATGTAATAGTATATAAAAACCTCAAAATCAAATGTGGAAAGGCATAAATATTAAATGTATTTTTTTGGAACAAAATGCTCTAAAACTACATCCTACAAAGGATAGTGGAAAGATGAATTAAAAATTGATCAAAACTAAATAATCTAAAGAATTGATGGGTCAATGAATAAATGTTAGAAACAATCAAAAATTTCATTTAAGAGATTGACAAAAATGAGACAACATACCAAAATTTATGGAATGCAGCTAAATCAGTACCCAGGGGAAATTTTTTCTCTTAAATTCTTTTTTTTTTTTTTGCTTTTGGAAGGCAATGAGTTTAAGTGACTTGCCTAAGGTCACACACCTAGGTAATTATTAGGTGTCTGAAGTCAGATTTGAACTCAGGCCCTCCTGACTCCAGGGCAGTGCTTTATCCACTGTGCTACTTAGCTTCTCCCTCTTAAATTCTTATATCAAAAAAATGGAAGAAAAACAGATCAATGAATTGGTGTTGCAAATAAAAAAAAACCTACAATACCTAGAAAAAAATCAAATTAAAAACCCATAATTGGGCACCAAATTGGAAATCCTGAAAATAAAAGATGAAATTAATAAGACTAAAAGTTAAATAAAAACATTCTATTGAGCTAATAAATTATGGAGCTAGTTAAGATAGATAAGCCCTTGGTTAATTTAATTTTTAAAAAGAAGAAAATATCCAAAATCAAAAAGGAAATGTGAAATCATCACAAATTAAGAAGATGTTAAAGCAATCATTTGGAAATATTTTGCCCAATTGCACATCAGTAAATCTGACAATCTGAGTGAAATAGGTGAATATTTACAAAAATATAAATCACCTAGATTAACAGATTAGGAATCAGATTTATTAGAAAAAGAAATTGAACAAAGTACTAATGAACTCGATAGGAAAAAATCCCCAAGGCCAGATAAGTTCTTAAGTGGATTCTACCAATTATTTAAAGATCAATTAATTGCAATAGACTATATGATTACTATATACTATATAATACTATATAAAACAATTTGGAAAAGCAAGCAAAAGGAGTTCTACCAAACCCTTATGATACAAATAAGGTACTGATACCTAAATCAACAAGATCCAAAACAGAAAGAAAAGCATAGTCCAATTTACCTAATAAATTTATATATATATATATATATATATATATATATAGATAGATAGATAGATAGATAGATATTCAGTATCATACCAATCAAACTACCAAAAAATTATTTTATAGTTAGGAAAAAATAACAAAGTTCAAGGAAGCTAATCTAGCAATACCAGATCTTAAAACTATATTATAAAAAATGTAATCAACAGAACTATCTGGTACTGACCAAGAACTAGAATGGTTGATCAATTGAATCAATTAGATTCACAACACTGTAGTCAATGATTGTGGAAACCTAGTGTTTAATAAACCCCAAACCCCCAAAATCTGGAATAAAAACTCCATCAGTTGTAGAGTGACTGAACAAGCAATGAATGCAATGAAATACTATTATACAATAGGACATGATGAACAGGTTGATTTCAGAAAAAAAAAAACTGAAAAGATTTGTATGAATCAATACCAAGTGAAATGAGCAGAACCAGGAAAACATTATTCACATTATCAGCATCACTGTGTGATGATCAACAATGAACAACCCAGTTCTCAGCAACACAGTAATCCAAGATAAGTAAGGATTTGTAAGGACTCAGTAAGAAGAATGCTATCCATATCCAGATAAAGAACTGATGGACTCTGAATGCAGATCAAAGCATATTGTTTTCACTTTATGTTTTTCATGTCTTTTTTTTTCCTTTTGATCTGCCTCTTCTTTTACAACTGTGACTAATATGGAAAATGTTTTGAATTTATAACCTATACCAAATTGCCTACCATTTTCAGAATAGGGGAGGACAGAGAGGTCAAGAGAAAAATTTGGAACTCAAATCTTATAAAAAATGAATACTAAAAGTTGTCTTGACATATGATTGGGAAAAAACTATTTTTAAAAAATGCTTTGCAAACCTGTCAGAAAAATAAGAAATTTTGTTACCTTTTCAACAACAGAATAAGAATGATTTAATGTTGTTCAGGGTAATACAAATTAGAACTCTGATATTTCCCATAGGATAACTTTTTTCTTATTTTTACAGGAAAAAACTTAGAAAATCATTCATTAATATTTTAAATATAATTATTTCCTTTTGGTAGTGGTGGTAGTACCCATTTTTTCATGCATCCTTATTATTTTAATATGACCAAAGACCTCATGAAGTAGAAGTAGCTTTAACTTCTTTAGACCTTTTAGAAGGCTTAGGGTTACTAGCACAAAACTCTCCTCTACTTGAGAAACTTTTCAAAAAATACATACTTTTGCTACTAGATCAGTGGCATCCTTTTTATATGGAAAAGAATAATATGTCTATTTCATCATGGAAATATTGCTAATTTCTCCTTAAATATTTAGATCACTGATAATTTTTGTAATCTATTGCTAGTAATACTTATGATCTCAGGAAGTTTAGCCCTCTTTCTCTTATGTTTTTATGAAGATAGTTTTAACCTCAGGAACCTTTAATTATATTTTGAGGACCTACTGACCTAAAGGATTACTAAGGGTCAGGAGTCCAAATAATCTGCTACAAATGGAAAAAAAAAACTGAAACTATGAAATAATAATAAATTATTCAGGAAGAAAAGACAATCAGCTTTGGTATTTAATAGCTCTTCACTCTCATGGTATTGAATAATGATCAAATAAAATAAATAGTAATGATGATATATCAAAAATATATGGAAAGTTCATACTAAAGTTATAGACATAAATATAATTATATATATTTTACTTTATAGGTATAGGCGAAGAGCACATGTGACTCCCAAATCTTATCTCTCCTTTGTAAATGGCTATAAGAATATCTATGCAGAAAAATTGAAGTACATTAATGATCAAGCTGAACGAATGAACATAGGTAAGAAGATTAGTCTTTTTATAGAAAAGTCCATGCTCTTTGAAGTTGTGACTGAAAATCCCTTGTGCATCAGGATGGGATCCATATTCTAAATGTGTTCATTAGAAGGATACTCTTAATATGTGTTCTTGGGGGCAGCTAGGTGGTGCAGTGGATAGAACACTGGCCCTGCAGTCAGGAGTACCTGAGTTCAAATCCAGGCTCAGACACTTAACAATTACCTAGCTGTGTGGCCTTGGGCAAGCCACTTAACCCTATTTGCCTTGCAAAAAACTAAAAAAAAAAAATATGTATTCTTTATTTACAAGGAAACTCTTGGCAATCATTTAAATCAGAACAGCAAGAAAGCTCAACTTCTGAGCCATTTCTCTTACCCTGAGGTCATGATAAAAGCCAGGATCTTTCTGGTTCACTATGGCAATTTTGTATAAATCTCAGTCTTGTAATTCACAAAGTATTCATTAAAGTGGGATCCTAGACTTACAACTACAAGGGTTCTCAGAGGCCATTTAGTCCAATTCCTGATTTTACAGATGAAAAAACTGAGGCTCAGAAAGGTGAAATAACTTGTTCAAGATAACACAGGTAAGAAATGACAGAGACAGGATTTGAAACTATGTCCTCTTACTTCCAAGGCAGTGCTCTTTACATTCATTTGTATTTTTTTGTTGGCAGTTTAATTTGACTAGGTACATAATCATGCTAACCGAAATTCAAGCTAAAGGAAACAGTTGAAATTAAAGTACCTTGGGAGGAGTGGGGAGGCATGGAGCCAAGATGGTAGAGAAGAGGCAGGGACTCACCTGAACTCTCCCAAATTTACCTCCAAACAATTTTAAATAACATCTCAAAATGAATTCTGAAGCAACAGAACCCACAAAAAGACAAGGTAAAGCAATTTTTCAGTCCAGGATAATTCATAAGATTATCAGGAAAGGCCTGTTGTACCAGGGTGAAAGAAGAGTATAGTCAATACATACTACAGCAATGTAAGCCATATGCCAAAAAACATCAGAGGTAATGAAGGCAGTTATCAGAGCTCTCAGCCCATAGCTCATAATTGGGGTTGAGTAACAGATCAGAAAAAGATTACAGGAGTCTTTGCTGGTACTGGGTGCAAAACTCTGTTGCATTCCCTATACTCAGATCTAGGTCAAATTCCTAGGATAGCAAACAGAGCCTGTAGGACAGGGGAGTGGGACCCTGGTTACAATTCCATAGTAGAAAAAAATGCTTGTGGTTCACAAAAGAGAGCACAGGTCAGGAGAGTAGCAAACATATCTCTCCTTAGATCACATTGCCTTGAAAAAAGTGAAAATTTACAGACCTTTTAACAAGACTATCTCTAAAAATAGCTACAAAAGAAAGACTTCATGCTTGGGACAGTGTCCCCTTTATTGTTTAAATTAAAATTTAAGAAATAAAGTGGAAAATTTAGGGAACAAATAAAAAGAACCTAACCATAGACAATTATTAGGATGACAGGGAAGATCAAACACGAACTCAGAAGGAGATAACAAAGTAGAAACTACTACATCCAAAGCCTCACAGGAAAAATGTGGAATGATCTCAGATCAAAAAAATTAATTTCTGAAAACACTCAAAAAGGTTACTAAAAATCAACTAAAAGAGGGGGGCAGCTAGGTGGCGTAGTGGATAAAGCACCGGCCTTGGAGTCAGGAGTACCTGGGTTCAAATCTGGTCTCAGACATTTAATAATTACCTAGCTGTGTGGCCTTGGGCAAGCCACTTTAACCCCATTTGCCTTGCAAAAACCTAAAAAACATGAACTAAAAGAGGTTAAAGGAAAAATTCAGAAAACAAATAAGAGATGCAAGAAAATCTTGAAGAAAAAAGAGTCTACTACTAAAGGAAATAAAACTATACTCAAGAAATATCTTAAAATAGAAAAATGTTATCTATCTCTAGAGAAAGAACTGATGAATATTAATATATTATCAACGCATATTTTTTAAAACTTCCTTTATTTTTCTTCTTGTTGGTTTTGGTCTGTGTTTTCTTTCATAACATGACTGATATTGAAATATACTTTGTATAATTGCACATTTACATTCTGAATCAAATTTCTGGTCTTCTCAAAAAATTGTTTTTATATTCAATTGGGAAAAATAAAACTAAATACAATTAAACTCTTAAAAAATAGAGAGTAATGTTCTATACTAAAAGGAATGCTTGTCCTAGGAAAATTATCAAATAAACATTATAATATATTAAAAGATTTATGTATTTTGAACTATTAGAAGAGCTCAAGTGCTGAAGATTGGGATGAAAAGAGATGAAATCCCAAAAATATGGACAAATACCCAGGGTCCATCTTGGGGGCTGATTCTGAAAAACCAGGGACCTGTATTTCTCAGCCTGTCTTTAGCATCATGGAATCTTTAGGAATTTGGAATTAGAGAAGTCAAAGTAACTTTTTTAACCTGATTCATATTCACCCTTTTTTCAGGACCCTTGAAGACTAAGGGAAAAAGTCCTCACTAAGAACTTTCCATCCATAAAATATGATGCCACTCTCATTAAAATGTAGCCTTTGTTACAATGACCTTTCTGGAATAATCCTAGTTGTTGCCTCTCCACCTTCTTAGTTTTATCACAAAATTTTCTGTCTCCCCAACCTCTATTACTTTTTTGTCTTATACTTCCTGCTTTGATAATAAATTCCTGTCTCTGTTCTCATATGTGGTGCCTTCCTAACCATGTGATCAGTCCTGTCTTCATCTTTGATTCTAATTTCTTAGCCTCAACTTCAGGCTTATCTGATACAGTACTTGTCCAGTTACTTACTCTTTTTACCTTGTCACAGGTTTCCAGACCTAGTACATGATAGGTCAGACCCAAATATATCCTAGAGAGAGTACCCAAAACGTATACATGTGCTGGTCTCATGATCCTACCAGTTTATAGGAATATTGGGTGTTAGGGACCTAATAATAAATGCTGATTATGATTTAGAGCAGGACTTTTAAACCTCAGAGAGAAAGGAAGAGGAGAAGAAATGAAAGAAAGCATTAAGCACCTATTATGTACCAGATTTTGTGGAAAGTATTTTACAAATCTGAAAGTTGCTTTTGTTGCCTCCATTTTACAGTTGAGAAAACTAAGACAGATGAAGTTCAACAACTTGCCCAAAACCATACAAGTTATCAATGGCTTTAGCTAGATTTGAACTCAGTCTCCCAGATACTAGGTTGAATGCTCTACCTACTATACCACCAGCTCAGGCCCATGAACTTAGCTTTAAAAAAATATTTCGATAGCTAAGTTTCAATATGATTGGTTTCCTTTGAAATTCTATATTTCTTCAAGTAAATGTCCTTCAATTGGGGAATGGCTTAACAAATTGTGGTAGAACACTACTGTTTATTAGAAACCAGGAGGGAAAAAGAGGTCAAGATGGCAGAGAGAAGACAGGCACAGTTCTAAAGTCTCCTGATCTCTCCCCATCTATCACATGAAACAAACCTCTTAACAGAAATCTGACCCACAAAACCCAGAAAGAAAAGCCAGGAGAAAGAACATCTACCTCAGGATTTGTCTTGGGCAATTCCCTGCAGGTGAGTCCCATGCAGAGGGCAGATAAATCCCAGATCAGCCAGATTAAAAATCAACTAAAAGAGGTTAAAAGAAAAATTAGGAAAACAAATAAGAGATGCAAGAAAATCTTGAAAAAAGAGTCTACTACTAAAGGAAATAACAAAAATATACTCAAGAAATATCTTAAAATAGAAAAATGTTATCTATCTCTAGAGAAATAACTGATGGAATATTAATAGATTATCAAAGAATATTTGTTAAAACTTCCTTTATTTTTCTTCTTGTTGGTTTTGGTTGAATTGGAGCCAGGAAGCCTGAGGGCCCGAGAAATGGACCTGCTTGATCAGCAGTGGGGCTAGACTGCAGGGGCTTCAGTCAACTAGGGAGCAGAGGCACTGATGTTGGCACTAACCATCTGGAGCTTGCCAACAGGGCTTGGGGGGGAGAGTTCCAGTGCAGGAGTGCTGCAGACACCATCCCTGGGCTCATCTGGTCTGAGTATCTCTGAGTCCACACCTCCATTGCAGCTGAGGCCTCTTCCCAGAACAAACAATTACATAATACTTCTGCCTCAGGCACAGGTGTGTGAGCAGAAGAACCAGCCCAGCTGACAATAGGGAGAGGGATGACCTCATCCTAGGGTAAAGCCCACCAATGATAGAAGGCAAAAGAATTCAATAGCTTCAACCCCTCCCTTCAAGCTAAGGGAGAAGGCCTCAATCAAGGTCACAGACACTCCAGAGAAGGCAACCAGGACCTTCTACTGGCCAGCCATAGAAATTGCACTCAGTGAGTAAAGCCTCTAGAGATCTGAAACCCCTGTGAACCAGCCCCTCCCCAACAAAAGGTCTCAGTAAAATGAAGAAGGGTCAATGGAAAGGCAGATGCATAGAAAAATTTTAAGGAAAAGACCCTAAGTCAGAGAGACCTAGAACCTCTGAGGAGAATATAATCTGGTCTCTAGCAGAGAAAGACTTCCTTGAAGAAATAAGGAAGGAGTTTAAAAATCAACTGGAAAATTTGGGAAAGACAATAACTTGCAACAAGAAAACAAATGCTTAGAAAACACAATTGGTCAAATATAAAATGAGACTAAATCTCTCAGATTCTCAATTGGGCAAATGGAAAGCGCTTTCAAAAGTAGAATTGACCAATTGGAAAAGGAGTTGCAAAAAAGATTAATGAAGAAAACTCCTCCTTAAAAAAAAGAATGGAGTCTTCAGAAACTGAGACTTCATGAGACAGCAAGAGCCTGCTAAATAAAATAAAAAAAATAGAAAAAAAAGAAGAAAATGTAAAATACCTCATCAGCAAAACCACTGACCTCAAGAATAGGTTGAGGAGGGGCAACCTGAGAATTATTGGACTTCCTGAAAACATTGAAGAGAAAAAAAGCCTGGACTTAATATTACAGAATCTAGTCATAGAAAATTGCCCTGATATCATGGAACCAGAGGGCAAAGTAGTCATTGAAAGAATACATCTATCCCCTCCAGAAAATGACCCTAAAATGAAAACACCAAGGAATGTTGTGACCAAATTCCAGAACTATCAGATAAAAGAGAAAATCCTGCAAGCAGCCAGAATGAAAGAATTTAAATATCAAGGAGCCATAGTAAGGATTATGCAGGACCTGGCTGCATCAACATTAAGGGATGAAGGGCCTGGAACAAGATATTTTGAAGAGAAAGGGAGCTTGGAATGCAGCCAAGAATCCACTATCCAGTAAAGCTGAGCTTTCTCTACCAGGGGAAAAAGATGGACATTTAGTGAAATGGAAGAATTCCAAAAATTCCTGATGAAAAGACCAGAGCTAAATAGAAAATTTGGACAGCAAACCGGAGGTTCAAGAGACACATGAAGAGGTAAAAAAAGGGGGGGACAGTAAAAGAAAAAACTCCTATCCAATAAGTCAATAAGTTGATACTGGCTATATCCCAGCATGGGGAAAAAGATTCTCATAGGGGCGGCTAGGTGGTGTAGTGAATAGAGCACCCGCCTTGGAGTCAGGAGTACCTGGGTTCAAATCCGACCTCAGACACTTAATAATTACCTAGCTGTGTGGCCTTGGGCAAGCTGCTTAGCCCCATTGCCTTGAAAAAAATCTAAAAAAGACATTCTCATAAATCTTGAGAATTGTAACTCTAACAGAGAGAATATGCCTAGGCAGAAGTGATGTACATTCATGACCTATCCATGAGACTGCTATCCAATGGGATGTAACTGGCTTTAACCCCACTTGGGAGAAAGACTAATAATTCTGAAGAGTTTTAACTCCATTAGATAGAATGTATTTAGCTAGAAGTGACAGATACTCAGAATTTTCTATGACCCAGATAGAATGATTTTAAAAACATTACCTCCTTAAAAAGGGGGACAGGAAGGAGATGGGAGGAGGGAGGGGATTGAATGGGGGGTAAATCTCATTACACTAAGAGGTACAAAATACCAATGGTAATAGAGGGGAAGAAGGGAGGAGATGAGAAACACCTGAATCTTCTTCACATCAGACTTGGCTTAAGGTCAACTTATATACACACACTCTGTTAACTTAAAAAACATCTAATGCTTCAAGTATTAAAAGGGGAAAAGGGGAGGGGGACAGAGGAAGGGAGGGGAAGGGGGAAAGGGGAACTAACAAAAGGAAGGTAAGGGAAAAGGGGAAAAGAGAATGGGGAAAGAAAGGGGAGGGGTGATATAGGAGGACAAACACACTGAAGGGGGTGGTATTCGGAAACAAAATACTGGGGAGTATGGATAAGGAGGGGAAAGGGGGGAAAATAGCATGGAGAGCAATAAAGAATTAGTAATCATAACTTTGAATGTGAATGGGATGAACTCTCCATTAAACTGTAAGCAAAAAGCAGAGTGGATTAAAAACCAGAATCCTACAATATACTGCTTACTAGAAATTCACTTGAACCAAAGAGATACAAATAGAGTAAAGGTAAAAGGTTGGAACAAAATACACTTTGCTTCACCTGAAGTGAAAAAAGGAGGTAGCAATCCTTATCTCAGACAAAGCAGCTGCAAAAATAGATAGCATTAAAATAAATAAGGAAGGAAACTATATCCTCCTAAAAACCATAGACAACAAAGTTATTTCAAAACTGAATATATATCCACCTAACAGGATAGAATCCAAATTCTTAGAAGAGAAGCTGAAAAAACTACAGGAAGAAATAGACAGCAAAACTCTACTAGTGGGAGACCTCAACCTTCTGCTCTTAGATCTAGATAAATCGAATCATAAAATAAACAAGAAAGAAGTTAAGGAGGTAACTAGATTGTTACAAAAAGTAGATATATCAGACTCATAGAGGAAATTGAATGGAGATAGAAAGGAATATACCTTTTTCTCATGGAACTTATACAAAATTTGACCATATACTAGCACATAAAAACCTAATGATCAACTGCAGAAAGGCAGACATAGTGAATACATCTTTCTCAGATCACAATGCAATAAAAGTCATATGCAATATTGGGCCAAGGAGATATAGACCCAGAACCAATTGGAAACTGAATAACCTCATTTTAAAGAATGTGTGGACCAAAAAATAAATTATAGAAAGAAATAATCATTTTATCCTAGATAATGACAATAATGAAACAACATACCAAAACCTATGGGATTCACTCAAAGCAGCTCTTGGGATATATTATATCTTGAAATGTTTACATGAATAAATTAGAGAAAGAGGAAATCAATGAACTAAATATGCAACTAAAAAAATTAGAGAAAGAACAAATTAAAATCCCCAATTAAATACCAAGTTAGAAATTCTAAAAATTAAAGGAGAAATTAATAAAATTGAAAGCAAAAAACAGATGAAATAATAAATAAAACCAAAAGTTGGTTTTATGAAAAAAATTGATAAACCTCTGGTCAATTTGATTAAAAAAAGAAAGAAGTAAACCAAATTGCTAGCATCATAAATGAAAAAGGTGAACTTAACCACCAATTAGAAGGAAATTAAATTAATAATTTGAAATTATTTTGCCCAAGTCTATACCAATAAATTTGATAATCTAAGTGAAATAGATGAATATTTACAAAAATATAAGTTGCCCAGGTTAAATGAAGAGGAGATTAGATACCTAAACAACTCTATTTCAGAAAAGGAAATTTAACAATCAATTACTGAATTCCCTAAGAAAATATCTCCAGGGCCTGTTGGATTCACAAGTGAATTCTAAAAATCATTTAAGGAAGAATTGTTTCCAATTCTATATAAACTCTTTGGAAAAATGGGGAAAGATGGAACCCTGCCTAACTCTTTCTATGAAGCCAATATGGTGCTGGAAGTGTTGAAACAGAGAAAATTATAGACCTATCTCCCTAATGAACATAGATGCAAAAATCTTAAATATAATCTTAGCAAAATGACTACAACAAGTTATCATTGGAATAATACATTATGATCAAGTGGGATTTATCCTAGGAATGCAGGGTTGGTTCAATATTAGGAAAACTGTTAGTATAATCAATGATATCAACAACAAACCTATCAGAAATTATAAGATCATATCAATAGATGCCGAAAAAGCTTTTGACAAAATACAGCACCCATTCCTACTAAAAATACTAGGGATTGTAGGAATAAATGGACTGTCTCTTAGAATAATTAGCAGAATCTATCTGAAACCATCAACAAGCATTATATTCAATGGGGAGAAACTAGAGGCATTCCCAATAAGATCGGGGGTGAAAGAAGGGTGCCCATTATCACCACTACTATTCAATATTGTATTAGAAATGTTAGCTTCAGCAATTAGAGAAGAAAAAGAAATTGAAGGAATTAGAATTGGGAAGGAAGAGACAAAACTCTCACTCTTTGTAGATGACATGATGGTATACCTAGAGAATCCCAAGAAATCATCCAAAAAACTACTGGAAACAATTAACAATTTTAGCAGACTTACAGGTTATAAAATAAACCCTCATAAATCCTCAACTTTTCTATATATGTCTAGCAAGATACAGCAGGAAGAGCTAGAAAGAGAAATCCCATTCAAAGTAACCTCACACTATATAAAATACCGGGGAGTCTGTTTGCCAAGGCGGACTCAGAAACTTTTTGAAAACAATTATAAAACATTTATCACACAAATTAAATCAGATATAAATAACTGGGCAAATAGCAACTGCTCATGGATAGGTAGAGCTAACATATTAAAAATGACAATTCTACCAAAACTACCAGTTTAGTGACCTACCAATCAAAATTCCAAAAATTACTTTTATGAGTTATAAAAAGTTGTAAGTAAATTTATATGGAGAAATAAAAAGTGAAGAATTTCCAGGAATTTAATGAAAAAAGTGCAAAAGAAGGGGGCATAGCCCTACCTGATCTAAAATTATATTATAAAGCATCAGTCATCAAAACTGTTTGGTATTGGCTAAGAAATAGAGTGGTGGACCAGTGAAATAGACTAGGTACAATGGCAGGAAATGATTATAGAAATCTGCTGTTTGATAAACCCAAAGAGCCCAGCTATTGGGATAAAAACTCTCTCGGATAAAAACTTCTGGGGAAAACAGGAAGTTAGTGTGGAAGAAACTTAGATTAGACCAACACCTCATAACTTATACCAAGACAAGATTTACAGGATTTAGGCAAAAAAAACCCAATACTATAAGCAAACTAGATGATCAAGGACTAGTTTACCTGTCAGATCTATGGAAAGGGGAGCAGTTTATGTCTAAGGAAGAGATGGAGAACATCACCAAAAACCAATTAGATGATTTTGCTTACATTAAATTAAAAAGTTTTTGCACAGATAAAACCACTGTAACCAAGATCAAAAGAAATGTTAGTAAATTTGGGAAACAATCTTTACAACTAATGATTTTGACAAAGGACTCATTTCTAAAATATATAGAGAAATGAGTCATATTTTTAAAACAAAAAGCCATTCCCCATTGACAAATGGTCAAAAGATATACAAAGGCAATTTACAGATGTGGAGATTAAAGCAATCCATAGCCATATGAAAAATTGCTCTAAATCATTATTAGAGAAATGCAAATTAAAAGTTTCTCTGAGGTACCATCTCATACCTCTCAGACTGGCCAATGTGGCCAAAAAGGATAATGATCATTGTTGGAAGGGTTGTGGGAAATCTGGGACACTATTACACTGTTGGTGGAGCTGTGAACTCATCTAACCTTTCTGGAGAGCAATTTGGAGCTATGCCCAAAGGGCAACAAAAATGAGCATACCCTTTGACCCAGAAATACCACACACTACTAGGTCTATACCCTGAAGAGATGCTGAAAAAACGTAAAAACATCACATGTCCAAAAACATTCATAGTAGCTCTGTTTGTGGTGACAAAAAATTGGAAATCAAGTAAATGTCCTTCATTTGGGGAATGGCTTAGCAACCTGTGTTATATGTATGTCATGGAACATGTTCTATTAGAAACCAGGAGGGATGGGGAATTCAAGAAGCCTGGAGGGATTTGCATGAAGTGATGCTGAGTGAGATGATCAGAACCAGAAAAACACTGTATACACTAACAGCAACATGGGGTTGATGTTCAACCCTGATGGACTCGTTCATTCTATCAGTGCAACAATCAGGGACAATTTATGGCTATCTGCAATGGAGAATACCATCTGTATCTGGATAAAGAACCGTGGAGTTTCAACAAAATTCCAGGACTATTCCCTTTAATTTAGGAAAAAACTGATATCTTATTGTCTTATCTTGTTATCTCTTATACTTTATGTTTCTTCCTTACGGATATGATTTCTCTCTCATCACACTCAATTTGGATCAATGTACAACATGAAAACAATGTAAAGACTGACAAATTCCTTTCTGTGGGGCTCGGGGGAAGGAAGTAAGATTGGGAGAAAAATTGTAAAACTCAAAATAAATAAAATCTTTAATTAATAAAAAAGAAATTCTATATTTCTGTTCTTAGAGGGAGTCCATGAGCTTCATATGACATAAAAAATGTTAAGAGCCCATTCTCTGAAGTCATATATTTAGGAGTATGTACATAGTCTTAGGTAGTTGATAATTTTAGTTAGATAATGATCACTTAGAATTGTGTGTTCCTCAGGGTTTGGTCCTGACTACTTTTCTTCCACTTTCTTGATCTCATCAGCATCTGTGGATGTCTCTTATTACCATCTGACAATTTTCAAATCTGCCTTTCCTGCCCCAATTTCTCTCTACAGACCATTCTCACATCTTCAACTGTGTTTCAGTGATCTCAAATTGGATTTCCAGTAGTTATCTTAAACTTATCATAACAGGACTCATCATCTTTTCCCCAAAACCTTCCTTCTCTCCTTCCCTTTAACTGTAAAGGGCAACACTATCCTCCCAGTTCTTCAGGCTCCCAATCTTAGGTATCATCCTGGACTCCTGTCTCTTACCACCTCCATATCCAAACTGTTGCCAGGGCTGCTGGTTTCATCTTTGCAACATCTCCTCAGACATTTCCATCACTCTAGTGCATATCCTCATTACCCCATAACTCAGTTGCTACAATAACCTACACAGGTAGGTTTACCTGTGTCTCTTCATTCCAATATATTTTTCAATCAGCTACCAAAGTGAAATTTTCTCAAATGCAAGTCTGATCTGGTCACCTACACACACTTGATAAACTTCAGTGGTTTCCTGAGCAAATATAAAATACTCTGTTGGACATTCAATGTCCTTTATGACCTAGTCCCCTTTCTTTTCAGTCCTCATAATACCCTTCTCTTTGCACTAATGACATGAACCTCTTGGATGTTGCACTAGCAGGAATCACCAACAACTCTGAATTCTGAGCATTGTCTCTGGCTCTCTCCCATGCCTGAAAGACTCTTTCTCCTGCACTCCAACTACTGACTTTCCTTTAAGTCCCCTTGAAAATCCCATTATCTTATGGAAATCTTCCCAAACCCTTCTTAATTTCAGTGCCTGGATTCAGGAACATCAAATTTAAATCTGACCTCAGATACATATTAACTTTATGATCCTGGATAAGTCATTTAACCCTGTTTGCCTCAGTTTCTCATCTATAGCATGAGTTGGAGAAAGAAATGATAAACCACTCTAGAATCTCTGCCAAGAAAACCCCAAATGGATAGAGCACCAGCCTTGGAGTCAGAAGGACCTGAGTTTAAATTTGACCTCAGATACTTAATAATTACCTAGCTTTGTGACCTTAGGCCTTGCAAAAACCAAAAAAAAAAAAGAAAAAAGTAAAATCCCAGTTGGGGTCAAAAAGAGATGGACCAACTGAGATAACTGAAAAACAACAATGAATAGCTTTGTTTTGTATACATTTGTTTGCGTGTTAACTTGAAGGCTCCTCTAAGACAGGGACAATGTTGACTTCTTTTTGTATTCTTATATAGAGTATGGAGAATAATTGTTTATTGAGTTAAATTGATTTATAAATATGCTTTTATTTTTATTATTGTTCAGTAGTTCAGTTGAGATGAGAAACTGAGGCAAATAGGGTTTACTGACTTACCTCGGGTCACATACTCAAGCAAGTATCTGAGATCAGATTTGAACTCAGGTGTGTTGACTCCTGGCCCGACTCTCTATCCACTGTGCCCCCTCACTGCCCATGCTTCTATAGTCTACACTAACTCACCAAGATGCACTAAGTTTTTTGAGAGGTAGTTTGTTGGAGTGAAAGGTCTGGCAGGTTCTGCTGCAACAACAATTGAACACACACACACACACACACACACACACACATACACAAACAAACAGAGTGCTTAGACCTTGGAGAATTGTAAATTCTTTGGCCTTGGAAACCCCTCAAATAAAGAAATACAGAATGCCCCTTGACATTCTACTTCTTAACTGAGAATCACAAAGTGAAATGCATGAGTCAGAAGTATTATGTAAATTGTCCTGGTTCTGCTGAACTTCACTCTGTATCAGTTCTTACAAGCCATCCCAAGTTTCCATCTTTATCATTTCCTATCTTTATCATTCCTCACAGCACAGTAGTGTTCTATTTGTTCACTCTATGCCTCAATTTGTTCACTAATTAATGGATATTAGAACTCTTAGAATCACTATAAATATTTTTGTATATATTGGTCTTTTTTACAAGGAACTTTCCTTGATTTTTCTGAGTTATAGACCTAGTAGAGTGGATATCACTGGGTCAAAGAGTGTGAACAATTTAGTAACTTTTTAGTTATTGTTCCTCACATTTTCTAAAGTGACTCAACCAATTAATTTGCCTCTTTTTCTGCATCCCCTCCTACATTTGTTACTTTCACTTCTGGTCAACTTTGCCAATCTGATGGGTCTCTTCCTACCTTTCTAGTCTGCCCCTTCCTCTCCAATCCAATAGTAAAAATCTTGCTGCTCCTCCTATGTAACCCTTTATTGCACATCTTTGTTATTTGACCGACAGTCTCCTCTACCTGGAATTCTCCTCTTCTTTTTTTGGAATTATAGATTTTATTTATTTTGAGTTTTACGATTTTTCCCCTAATCTTACTTCCCTCCCCCACAGAAGGCAATTTGCCAGTCTTTACATTGTTTCCATGGTATACATTGATCCAAATTGAATGTGGTGAGAAAGAAATCATATCCTTAAGGAAGAAACATAAAGTATAAGAGATGGCAAGATCAGACAATAAGATATCAGTTTTTTTTTCTAAATTACAGGTAATAGTTCTTGGTCGTTGTTCAAACTCCACAGTTCTCTCTGGATGCAGACAGCCCTAAATTGTACCTGATTGTTAAACTGATGGAACAAGCAAGTCTATCAAGGTTGAACATCACCCCACCATGTTGCTGTTAGGGTGTATAATGTTTTTCTGGTTCTGCTCATCTTGCTCAGCATCAGATCATGCAAATCCCTCCAGGCTTCGATGAATTCCCATCCCTCCTGGTTTCTAATAGAACAATAGTGTTCCATCACATACATATACCACAGTTTGCTAAGCCATTCCCCAACTGAAGCACATTTACTTGATTTCCAATTCTTTATCACCACAAACAGGACCACTAGGAATATTTTTGTAAAAATGATGTTTTTACCCTTTTTTGTCATCTCTTCAGGCTATAGACCCAGTATTGGTATTGCTGGATCAAAAGGTATACACATTTTTGTTGTCTTTTGGGCATAATTCCAAATTGCTCTCCATAAAGGTTGGATGGGTTCACATCTCCACCAGCAATGTATTAGTGTCCTTTCCAACAAATTAGTGTCCCACATCCCTTCCAACAATGGTCACTGTCCTTTCTGGTCATATTGGCCAGTCTGAGAGGTGTGAGATGGTACCTCAGAGAAGCTTTATTTTTCATTTCTCTAATAAGTAATGATTTAGAGCAATTTTTATATGACTATGGATTGCTTTGATCTCCTCATCTGTAAATTGCCTTTGCATATCTTTTGACCATTTGTCAGTGGGGAATGGCTTGGTTTTTAAAAAATTTGACTCAGTACTCTGTATATTTTAGAAATGAGTCCTTTGACAGAAACATTAGTTGTAAAGATTGTTTCCCAGTTTGCTACATTTATTTTGATCTTGATTGCAGTGGTTTTGTCTGTGCAAAAGCTTTTTAATTTAATGTAATAGAAATCATATAGTTTGTTTTTGGTGATGTTCTCCATCTCTTCCTTAGACATAAACTGCTTCCCTTTCCATAGATCTGGCAGGTAAACTACTCCTTGATCTTCTAGTTTGCTTATGATATTGTTTTTTTATGTCTAAATCCTGTAACCATTTTGATCTTATCTTGGTATAAAGTGTGAGGTGTTGGTCTAATCTAAGTTTCTTCCATACTAACTTCCAGTTTTCCCCAGAAGTTTTATCTGAGAGAGTTTTTACCCCAATTGCTGAACTCTCTGTATTTATCAAACACCAGATTGCTATAATCATTTCCTGCTATTGCGCCTAGTCTATTCCACTGGTTCACCACTCTATTTCCTAGTCAATACCAGACAGTTTTTATGACTGATGCTTTATAATGTAATTTTAGATCAGGTAGAGCTAAGCCACCTTCTTTTGCACTTTTTTTCATTGAATCCCTGGAAATTCTCAACTTTTTATTTCTCCATATGAATTTACTAACAACTCTTTCTAACTTGTTAAAGTAATTTTGTGGAATTTTGATTGGTAGGACACTAAACAGGTAGTTTAGTTTTGGTAGAATTGTCATTTTTATTACATTAGCTTGACCTATCCACAAGCAGTTGACGTTTGCCCATAATTTGTATGAGAAGTGTTTTGTAATTATTTTCAAAAAGTTTCTGAGTCTGCCTTGACAAATAGAGTCCCAGCTATTTTATATTGTCTGAGGTTACTTTGAACAGGATTTCTCTTTCTAGTTCTTCCTGCTGTATCTTGTTAGTCAAAAGTTGAGGATTTATGAGGGTTTATTTTATATCCTGCAACTTTGCTAAAATTGCTAATGGTTTCCAGTAGTTTTTTGGATGATTTCTTGGGATTCTCTAGGTATACCATCATATCTTCTGCAAAGAGTAAGAGTTTTGGCTTTTCCTTCCCAATTCTAATTCCTTCAATTCCTTTTTCCTTCTCTAATTACTGAAGCTAACATTTCTAATATGATATTGAATAGTAGTGGTGATAATGGACATCCTTGTTTCACCCCTGATCTTATTGGGAATGCCTCTAGCCTGTCCTTGTTGAATATAATACTTGTTAATTGTTTTCAGATAGATATTGCTTATTATTCTAAGAAACAGTCCATTTATTCCTACACTTCCTAGTGTTTTTAGTAGGAATGGGTGCTGTATTTTGTCAAAAGCTTTTTCAACATCTATTGATATGATCTTATAATTTCTGATAGGTTTGTTGTTGATATAACTAATTATACTAACAGTTTTCCTAATATTGAACCAACCCTGAATTCTTGGGAAAAAATCATACTTGTTCAAAATATATTATCCTAGTTATCACTAGGATAATTGTTTTGCTAAGATTTTTGCATCTATATTTATCAAGGAAATAGGGCTATAATTTTCCTTCTTTCTTTTAACCCTTTCTGGTTTAGGTATCAGCACCATATTGGTGTCATAGAAAAAGTTAGACAGAGTTCTGTCTTCCCCTATTTTTCCAAAGAGTTTATATAGATTGGAACCAATTGTTCCTTAAATATTTGGTAGAATTCATGAATTCTCCTCTTCTTTTTTCCTACCTCATGGCTTCCTTGATTTTCTTCAAGTTTCAACTAAAATCTCACCTTCTACAAGAAGCCTTTCTGAATCTTCCTTCATATTAGTATCCATGAGTGCCTCCTTTCTGGGATTATTTCCCAATGACCCTGTATGAATTTTTTTCACATTTTCTCCCTAATAGATTATGAGCCTCTTGAGGGAAGAGAATGGTTTATCTTTCTTGGTATCTCCAGATTTTTGCCCAGTACCTGGAACATAGTAATAAATGTGTATTGTAAGATAGAGCCTCAGAGTTGTTTTAAGTTGCATCTCTCTATTAGTGATTTAGAACATTTTTAATAGCTATTGATAGCTTGGATTTCTTCCTTTGAAAAAAATGCCTTTTATATCCTTTGTTTCATTTATCAGTTGGAAAATTATAAATGAGTCAATGGGCATGAATGTGAAAAGTCCCAAATAACAGCAAAAAATGAATTTTTTATATTCTGAAAGATAGGAGATGGTTACTGACATGAGAATTATTTCTAAGTTAACCAGTTAACCATTCATATGCAGTCAATCAAAAACAATACCAAATTAAATGAAAGAAAAAATAATATATATTCAAGGCAACTACCCTATTTAAACAATCTGTTGACATCAGAAAATGAGGAACAAATTAAAGAATAGACATTGACTCAGATTATCAACATTTCTTTCTTTTTTAAAAAATTAATTTTTGTTTTCCTACTACATGAAAAGATAGTTTTCAGTAATCATTTTTGTAAAGGTTTCAGTTTAGCATTTTTCTCCCTTTCTTCCCTTCCTTTCCCCCTCCCCCCTCAGAGAGTAAATATAGGTTAGACATATATAACTATGTTAAACACATTTCCATATTAATAATGTTGTGATAAATGAATCAGAACAAAAAATTAAAACAGAGGGAAAAACATAAAAGATAAAATGTTTTAAAAATTGAAAATAATAAGCTTCTGTCTGCATTCATAATCCATAGTTTCTTCTCTGGATATGGATGGTATTGTCTATTCAAAGTCCTTTAGAATTGTCTTTGATTATTGTACTGCTGAGATGAGCAAGACCATCATATTGAAAGTTGTGACTCTAATTATTAAAAAAACCCTCTGATAATAAATATCTGCATATATATGTAGGAATATATAAATATCAAAAAGTAATATGTGAAACCAAACCAGTTAAGCTCATTCCCTCCTAACCTAGCACAATTCATGCCATTCTCTGATCAAAACTATTAATGGAATAGGTAGCAGCATAGAATAAAAGTTCCTTCTCTCATCTTCTTGTAGGAGTCCAGATTATAGGAAAGTTCTAAGTAGAAAATAAATCAATCTGTTAACCAGTTATTTTGCCATCTGTTCAACATTTGCCTTTAACACCTAGCAGATGTTTACTGAGTATCTATAATAAGGCACAGTGGGAAGATGATAATAATTATGATATTAATTATATCCTTAGTAGCTTTTATGCTATGTCTCTGTTCAATTCTATGATAGTAAATACATCATGCTGAATATTTACCTACCATTCTTCTTCTTGTCATTGGCTCATTCACAACTTTAATTTAATTTGATTCAGTCAATTAGAAAGCATTTATTAACCTCCAACTAAGTGTCTAGATACTGTGCTAGACACTGAAGATTAAAGAAAGAATTAAAATCTCTTGGGAAGATTATATTCTATCAGACTCAAATCTCTCTAATTGAAAGGGTTAAATAACATGATCATCATCAGCTTTGGAGAATAGGAAAAATTGAGCAGAGAGAAAATAAGGAGTACGGGATGTGCTAGACTCCTCTGTTAAATTTTCACAAGTTTTACAAGTTAAAAATCAAGGCATTATTTGTTGTTTTGTTCATAATTATGTGTTACTAACAAAGAATTGCCCTGAGATGTGACATAAAAGCTAATAGGGGCAGAAAAGGAATTGGACTGGTCATATGGCAAAAATAAAGACAAACCAATGGAAGGCCTATATGAGCTATGGTTACCCAAGTGATGTCTGCAGATCAAGAGAAAGGGCTTAAACATACAAAGAAGATCCCCTGAGGAAGAGAACTAAGGAGTGGACAAGGATCATCCAAAATGAGAAAGGGAAAGAAGTAATATTCATTATAAAATCAAACCAATTTGACCCTTAACATACAACAATTTTTTACTATTTTTCATAACAATTAGGAAAGCTAGAGCTCAGTAATAACTAGTATGTTTGTGGAATTTAATTTGATTAAATCTTTCAAGAACTGTTTTCAAAGATAGAAAAATTTTGCTAATATTTATAAAAATTATGACTTTAACATCAGTCTCATTTAAATGACAAACCCTAAAAATACAAAGATAAAAATCTAGAAATATAATCAACTTGAACAAATTGTTGTTGTTATTTTTAATAGTTGAATAAAACAGTTTCATTTCCTAGTAAATTTACCTTAGTGACCATTCTGATTCTTGATATCAGTAATAACAGAAGGGTCTCCTTTTCTGCTTTTCCATTACCCAAGAAATGTCCTCTGGTGATAGGGAGTATTCTTAGTAGAAGGGGAAGGACCTCTTCTAGGGAACTTAGTCCTTAGCATAGTATTTTACTGCATTGTTTAATATCTCCCCCAGTAGCCATATTTGTGTTATGTTTGACTACAAAACCACCAACAACAACAAAAAAGTACACACATACACACACACACACACACACACACACACACGTATATATACATTATATATAAACAATAACAAAGTAAATATGTATATATAAATTCCTACTAAATTAAGCTAATTTAATGCATATAGTATAAAGTAGGCTCAAATTACCAGATAAGGCAAGGAGTCCTTGGGAGGAATGGCATTGGAAACAGCAACAGCAATGGTCACCTATTACTGAATTCTTGGGCATTTCATGACCTTCTCATCACAAACACAGTCTTCCATTTACCTAAATGCAATAAAACTTCCTGAATTCACCCTCATAGAAAACACTGGCATCTAATAAACTATGTGATTGTGAGAAGAGAGAGACAGGATGTGAGAGTGACAAAGGCAATGTATGTTGCAAAATTCTGGACTGATCACAGACTCATCCTCGCTAAGTTGAATATTCACATCCAACCCAAGCAGCAACCCCAAGGCAAAATGACTACCAGAAAAATTAATGTCAGAAGGTTAGAGTGTCTCTCTGACCAGGATTAGTTTGTTGCTAACTTGGAGGGAAAATTGAGCCAACTCACAGTTGGCAATAGTGGAGTAGAAAGAGTGGGCAGTTTTCAGAGATCTGGTGTACAGCACTGCTTTAGTTCACCTGGGCAGAACATTCACAAACATCAAGACTGGTTAGTTCATACATTTCTAGGAAGGCAGATGAAATTCAGTTTTATGCAGACAATAACAAACCAAAATGCTTTTATGATGCCCTAAAGGCTATTTATGGGCCAAAGACCTATGGTGCATCTCAACTACTCAACTACTGATGGATCCACATTGATTAACAATAAGGACATGATCCTAGAGAGAGATGGGCTGAATGAACACTTCTAGAGTGTTTTTCACAGACTATCAATCAACACAGAAGTCATTGATCATTTACCTCAAGTTGAAGTCAATTAGTCTCTAACTGAAATTCCAACAGAAGAAGAGGTTTTGAATGCCATTAGGTTCCTTTCAAGTGGCAAAGCACCTGGTACTGATTCTATTCTAGCTGAGATCTACAAGGTGGAAGGTCTATTGCTTATCCAAAAACTGACTGAAATTTTCTAGGGTTTATGGCATGAAGAAGTAATTCCCCAAGAATTCAAGGATGCCTCCATCATCCATCAATATAAAGAAGTGAATAAATTGTCTTTTTCCAATTACATAGATATTTCTTTTTTAGTCATTGCTGGTAAGATTCTTGTCAGAGTCCTTCCTAATAGGTTGATCCTTTACCTGGAAGATGGTCACCTCCCTGAGAGCCAACATGGCTTCAGAAAGGGTCAGAAACAGTTGATATGCTGTTTGCTACCCAACAACTCCAGGAAAAATGCCAGGAACAGAAGAGGTCTGTATAAAATATTTGTAGATCTGACCAAGGCCTTTGATACCATCAGTCATGAGAGTTTATGGAAAATTATGTCAAAATTTGGTTGCCCAGTGAAGTTTATTGGTATTGTGCGTCAATTCCATGACAGCATACGTGCGCAGGTTGTGGAGAGTGGACAATGCTCTTGAGATTTTCCAATCACCAATGGAATGAAACAAGAATGGGTCCTTGCTCCCATGCTTTTTAATATGATGTTTTCAGCCATATTATCAAACACCTTTACTGAGGAGGAAAATGACTTCAAGGTCAACTTCTGTACTGATGAAAAATTCTTCAAATAGGAAAGGCTACAAGCCAAGATCAAAATAGAGGTAGTTTTGGTGCAAGATCTTCTGTTTGCAGATGACTGTGCACTCAATGAGACTTCTGAAGCTGACATGCAACAAAGAGTCTCTGCTACTTGTGCTAATTTTGATCTAACAATTAACACCAAGAAAACTCAGATGCTCTATCAGCCAGCATCACATTATTCACATATGGAACCATAAATTACAGAAAATAGAGCTCTGTTTCAACAAACATTTAAATGCTTGCTATGTGCTAAATACTTGAAATCTGAGGAAATCAAATTGATTCTGAATCCTTGCTGTAATTGATTCTATTCTGTAAAATTATCAGTATGTTTTTAAATCACCTAAACCTTGGGGTGGCTAGATGCCACAGTGGATAGAGCCCTGGAGTCAAGAGTACCTGAGTTCAAATCTGGCCTCAGACAGTTAATAATTACCTAGCCATGTGGCCTTGGGCAAGCCACTTAACACCATTTTCCTTGCAAAAACCTAAAAAAATAACCTAACCCATGTTTCTTTTTCTCTGAATTAATCTCAGAGGATGTTTTCCTCTCCGAGCTAAGTTTTTTTCCATAAATCATCTTAATTCAAAGAAATATATTTTTTCTATACAACTTAGCTGTGCATGTATAATTAAGGGAGAGCTGTTTTCTTATTAACAGGTCTTGCAAGGACCAGGTAGGCATCAGTAGGTCTGTTATTTCTACAACACTGGCTATCCTTCAGAAAAATCTAGACTGTTTCCTCTTTCCTGTTTTCCTCTGACTCAGTAACAATGCAGGTAGACACAATCAGTAAACTTTTCATATCAGCAAAATGGTGTTTGTTTTTCATTCTTTGTTTTTGAAGAAAACCAGTAACATCACAAGGGGCTTTCTTGCATTAATATTGAATTTAATTGAGATGAGTTGTGAAAGGTTATCAACTTCACTTTCCCTTCCACAATGATCAAAGTCCAATGGCAAGACAAAAAAATCAAGATAAATGGTGATGGAAGAAAGGGTTGTTATTAGTCTTACATTCCTGACTTCCATTCAATCATACTGCTTCCCACCATCTATGATACTTCAAAATTTGTGACAAGTCACATTGTTATGCTTCTTGTTCTTGCTTCTCTTGTACTTCTAGAAACTATATGAAGGCTAGTAAGCCATATTTGTCATCTTTTTACAAACTTAGGAGTTGAGAGACTCCTTTTAATTGATCATCACTAGCCTTACCAGAAAATTAAATGTGCTTAGAAATTTGTGCCTCAGTTTACCATGATTTTCAACCTTGTAAGATCACAGATCAAAAAAAAGAGAAAGGAGAAGGAAGGAAGGGAGAAAAGGAAGAAGGGAAGGAAGTAATCCCTACTTTTGAGGAGCAGTAACATAGGATTTATGAAAGAGTCTATTCTAAAGACACATTACAATGGAAACAGGTAGATAGAGATGAATAAGAGTGATCATTTGTTTTTATAAATTTAATCTTATTTTTTAAATGCAAAATATTTATTTATGGAATAAAATCTGTGAACTTTAATCTTATTTTTTGAAATTAATAATAAGCATTTATTTTTTCTCTCATCCCCCCCAAAGACTCCTCCTTCCCAAATCCTTGTTTTTCAGAATCAAGCAAAATAAATTGCCACATTGACTCATATCCCAAAATGTACATTTCACTCTGTACTATATATATATATATATATATATATATATATATATATATATATATATATATATATATATATATATATATATATATATATAAGCTCAGTGAGGATAGTACTTCATGTTCACTTCTCCAGAATCAGTTTGGTCATTGTATTGATCAGAGTTCTTAACTCTTTCAAAATTGTTCATTTTTATAATGTTGGAAATCTTAAATTATAAAAATCCTCCCTCCAAAGCTACTCACTTATGATCAAACAAACATCACCCAACCAAAATTTGAGGCCATATATTGGTGAGGATTCACTGAGAGGAGTTGTGAAATAATGAAATAAATAAGAAACCCTATCCTTCAAGATATCTATAATTTATGCAATATGAATATAAGAAATTATTGGACATTTTGAGACTATGGGTCTCTTAAAAATCAGAGAGCTTATGTTGGTATTTCAGAAGGCATTTCATTTAGTATTCTGTGATAAGACTTAGTTCACTGTCTCTCTTTTGAATAGTCATACTACCGCTTGACTTGAGAATAAGCTAGAATAGAATGGCGGAAGCAATTATCTGACAAGAGGTATATCTTTGATCTTCAGTTTTAATCCTTTCTTGTCATTAAACACTACTCAATTTGGTCTTTAAATTTTTATTCATAAATCATAGATTCAATAATTATTTGCATATATAATGGGATATGGGAGGTAGATATATAGATATGAATATGTAGATAAATTGCCTAATTATCATTTTCCAAGGGTTAAATAAGCTGATGGAGGCAAGTGAATCTGTTGCTCAACTATCACAGGATCTCGCAGTAAAGGAGAAAGAATTAGCAGTGGCTTCTGTAAAGGCAGATGAAGTGAGTAACCAAGATAATTCTTTCGATGTTGCTAACCAAAATATTCAGATTTTTATAAAAAAAAAATGTGTTTAAATGTAAAGTCCCATTTAAGAATTTTTATTTACATTTGTATGTAACCTTAAATATGCCATATTCTTCTCTGGACTATATCTACGTGCTCTTTTTCTTGTATTTCTATAGTCTCCACTGCCCAATAAGACTATCTTAGATTCCTCGCTTAGCCTAAAATCTTGTTTCTCATTCCCTCCTATTCTAGCTTTCCGTTTCTCCGAATTCTCTGCCATATTTGACAATTCCTTTTTCTATGTGGTGCCCTGATTACCTGAGATTTTGAAAGATGAAATCATAGAATTTGACAGGGATGTAATAAGGATGGTGTGTTAGATGTAGTAATGATTAGTTGGTTCCAATCCTGCCCTTAACATTTATTTCTATATGACTTTAAGTAAATCATTTAATCTCTTTGACTCAGTTTCCTCATCTGCAAGATTTGGATAAGAGAAATAGAGCTTGGTGAAAAGAAGGCTGGTGTTAGATACCAGAAGACTCAATTTCATTTCCAAATCTGATACATATGCCTTTGTAACCCTGGTCAAGTCACATAGCCCCTCAGCATCTCCATTAAGTTAGTAATTGCAGAGAAGTTGCTAATTTCTCTATTGATAAAGATCTTTTGCTTGGAACTTCCTATAGTCCAATAAATCACAAGCTGAATTCAGAAAGGGAGAGTGGGGGAGGAGGAAAGGTGATATTTGTAGTACCTCCTTCCTCCAAGGTTTGTGGAAAGGCTTAAATAGAGGCATGGAGGCTAAGGTCCTGAGAACCCACCTTCTCTTTGCTGGAAGGGTATTTACAGCCTCCTGCATGATAGGCAGGTGACATCCCATTAGCTGCCCAGATGCTTCGAGTGACAAGAAATTTACTACTACTTCACTAGAAAGTCTCTTCTGTTTCTAGACAGGCCTAATGGTTAGAAACTTCTTGTAATGAGGAAAAAACTATTTCTACCCTTTAGCCCTAGTTTTATTATTTGGCTGTGCACAGTATAATTCCTCTCCCAGATGATAGCCCTTTAATAATTAAAAGACACCTCTGGTGCCAAGATGGTGGAGTGAGGAAAGAACCCTCTGAAGCTTTCCCAAATTCCCCTCCAAACATCTGGAAAATCACTTCAGAACTGATATAGGAGCAGGGAAGTGGTTTGCCAGTTGAGCAAGAGACGTCTGTCACTGGCATGAGGTCCAAGAACAATGGCAGCATCAACTAGCCTTGGGCAAGGAGGGCTTGGCCAGGCTCCAAGCCTGAGGTCACTGATCAGGAGGCTGCACTTTCTGAAATCTCTGTGAGGAGTCTGTGTAGCACAGCAAGACCCCACTTCCATGACTCTGCACCTACCACAAACCACCTGAGGCCTTGACCTCATTGCTGACCAGTATTGAAATCATGCTCCAGGGCTGGCCAATAGCAAGACTTTTCCCCTGGGATTATCAGCAGATACCTTGTTTCCATAGCAACCCAGCAACAGAACCCTACCCCTCAACCAGATTAGCAGCAAAATTACTCTTCCAGGGCATGCTAGGAAAGAGCTCTTATTTCCATAGCAAGCCAGCAACAAACCCCACCCATACTTAACCAATGTCAAGATCATCCCTCTGGGACCATCCACCAGAAAGACTATCCTAAGCAACACAATAGCAGGCACCCTGAAACTGGTCAGTAACTAAACCCTATACCCCGGGGGTGTCCATCAGGACTCCACCCTATCCAGTACAAGTCAGAAGGGAGGCCTACCCTCCAGAGAAAGCAAAGAGCTAATCCCTGAAGCCCAGTAAAAGCCAACAGTAAAACCCAGAATCCCAGCACACACACACACACACACACACACACACACACACACACACACACAAACCTTGGTACTTTCTAAAAGAGCTTAAAAAGGATTTTTAAAAAGCAAATTAAAGAAGTAGAAGAAAAATTGGAAAATAAATGAGAATAATGCAAGAGAAGTGTGAAAAAATATTCAATAGCATGGGAAAAGGTAATACAAAAATTTACTAAGGAAAATAATTCCCTAAAAAAATAAAATTGACCAAATGAAAAGGGAAATAAAAATCTTACTGAAAAAAATAATAACTTAAAAATTAGAATTGAACAAGTAGAAATTAGTGACTAGATGAAACATTAGGATATGATAAAATCAAAAAAGTTAATAGAAAACAATGTGAAATTTTTCATTGAAAAAACAATTTACCTAGAAAATAAATCCAGAAGAGATAATCTAAGTTTCAGAGTTTACAGATCAAAGAGAAGTTATTGCAACCAGCCAGAAAGAATCCTATAAAACTTTCACAACAAATGCAGAAAAGCAGAAATAGTAAATTCAGTAATGCAGAAATAGTAATTCATATCATAAGGCAGTAAAAATTGCATTCAACAATGGACAATGGAAAGAGATGAAAATAAATGGGAAATTAAATAATTTAATCCTAAAAAACAAGAAGTCAAAGAGTTTGCTATTGGTTGTTTAATTAAAGAAAATTTATGGGATGCAGCCAAAGTGGTACTTAGGAAAAATTTATACCTCTAATTGCTTCTATCAATAAAATATAAAAAAGCATATCAATGAATTGGACACCTAATCAGAAAAACTAGAAAACAAACAAATTAAATAAAGACATTCATGGTATCTCTCCCTCTTTTCTCTATGCTAAACATTTCCTAGTAGTTTCAGCCATTCATTCTTTGATGTGGTTGAGATACCTTCATTATAATGGACATTTCCTTCTGAATGACCCTGTTTGGCACTGTCCCTTTTAAAAATTTCTCAAATATAGTATGATGTACCATATGGGCTCTGACCAGTGCAAAGTGTTTTAACACTATTGTCTTCCCTTATCTTAGAAATTACAATCCTTTTAATGGAAACTAAGATGACATTAGCTGGTGTGTTTGCCCTGCCATATTGCTACTTCATATCTATGTGTTAGCCTAATAAAAGTCTTAAGGTTTTAGAGCTAGACCAACTGATAAACTAGGTCTGATAAGGTAGGGCTTTGTGTATATGTGTGTGTGTGTGTGTGTGTGTGTGTGTGTGTGTGTGTGTGTGTGTGTGTGTGACTGTGGTTGATTTTTTAAAAATCTAATTGAAGGACAATATATTACTCTTTTTAAATTCTTATTTATTGGGGATCTGTCTGCTGCGCCACTCAGCTACCCTACAGCAGAGACAGAGTGAAAGGAGAGAGAAAATATAGTTCATGGTAGTAGAGAAGTATGAATGGAGGGAGTTGCAATCAGCAATGGCAATGGTGGAAAAATATGGAAGTAACTTTTGTGATGGACTTATCATAAAGAATGTGATCCACCTGCAACAGAGCTAGTGGTGTTGGAACACAGACTGAAGCACATTTTTTATTATTATTATTTTGGGCGGGTTGCAGGGCAAATGGGGCTGGGTAGTCTGCCTGGGGCCGCACAGCTGGGTGATCGATTGAGGCCGGATTTGTACCTAGGTGCTCCTGGCTCAAGGGCCAGTGATCTGTCTGCCACCTGACTGCCCCTATTATTATTATTATTATTATTATTATTACTATTTTATTTTATTTGGAGTCTTTTCTTTTTTGGTTTTTGTAGGGCAATGGGGTTGGGGTGGCTTGCACGGGGTCACACAGATGGGTGCTTGTTGTGTTTCTGGGGCCGCATTTAGGCTCGGGTGATCCTGGCTCCAGGGCTGGTGCTCCATGCTGTGCCTTGGACATACCTACTATTACTATTATTATTATTGTTGTTGTTGTTATTTTTAATTTTAATTTTTTTCTCTCCCCTTTACTTTATTGCTCATGTAGGTCTATATTTTGGGGGGGGAGGGGTATTATGTTTACTCTTAAACAAGAATATTCTAGTAATTTTTAAAAATATTATTTGTCCAAAATAAGAATTAAATAAATAAATAAATTCGTATTTATTGGTTTGAGTCCATAATTCTAGCTTATTGAGATCTTTAATCATCTTGATTCTATTGTCCAGTGGACTATCATTACATGCCCTAATTTCACCATCAGCACATTTGATTCTCAAGCCTTTAGCTTCATCCAAGTCACTGATAAAAATATCAAACAAGACAGTTTCTTGTCCTTTTCTGATTTTCTTCTGATCTCTCTGGCCTCTCCTTCAGAGTTTTCATCATTATCTCTGTCCTCTTCTTTGCCTCTTTAGCCATCTCTCATTAAATTGTCAGACTCTTAGCTTATTTCTCAAGGATATTATCCCTCTTTAGATCTAGCTGTCTTCTATAAGAGGTAAATAGCCCTCTCAGTATTATTTCACATGGTTTCCATTTATTTTTATGTTTCACAATTTCACAGGTGCTAGCAGAAGTCACTATAAGTGCCCAAGCATCAGCCAAAGTGAAAAATGAAGTTCAAGAGGTGAAAGATAAAGCCCAAAAAATTGTAGATGAAATTGATAGTGAAAAAGTAAAGGCTGAGACCAAGCTAGAGGCAGCCAGGCCAGCTTTAGAAGAAGCAGAAGCAGCACTGAATGTAAGCAAATGTGTCAACTTCAACAGAAGCTCCATTTAAAAAGATAGTCTCATCACAAAGTTAGCTAAGAGATTTTTTCATTCAAGAAACAAAATTGAATTCCTAGGGTGATTTACTGCCAAGCTTAAAATGTGTTTCCAATCATCTAATTCTCTTGATTACAAATTGAGTTTCAAAAAGGTCCTGATTTTATGTAGCTTATTATTTTCATGTTCATATATCAAAGTTCCATGAAAAGAGGGACAAAAACACAATGAATTAAACTATCATATGAAGAATTTGGGTTAGCTATTTCTTGACCATGAAGATTTCTTAGACTCCAGTAGATTTTTAAAATTGGTTAGATTTTTTTTTCTATTGTCAAGCTGTTCTATTGTCAGGATGTTCAGGTAAAAAGAAGGCAGTGTGCCCAGGTTTTCTTGGATATTTATTACCCGACTTGGGAGACAAGTATTCTGATATTTTTTTAAAAAGACATGGGAGCAGATGTGGTCCTAGTACTGTGGTCCTGGACTCAGGAGGACCTGAGTTCAAATATGGCCTCAGACATTTGATACTCACTGGCTTTGTGATTTTGGGCAAGTCACTTAACCCCATCCCCCCCCCCAAAAAAAAACAAGCACAATATTCTCTTGACAAGGTGAACTCCTTGATGAGATGTTGACCTAACTCATTGACTGCACATTGAGGCTAACTGATCAATGAATGGTCATTCATGGTTAGTTCAAATACCTGAGCAAAATGTGCTAAAGGAAGATGCATATCAATGGGGCCACAGATATCTAAGATAATGCCCAAGTACACACTCTATTGTCCTTTCAAGTTTTATGATACCAAGAGTTAATAAAAATCTCTTCAGAGAATCTTTGAAATGATATTAATGTATTCATTCTTTTTAAACTCCAAATATAGACTATCAAACCAAATGACATTGCTACAGTTAGGAAGCTTGCAAAACCTCCTCATCTTATTATGAGAATCATGGATTGTTGTCTGTTATTATTTCAAAAGAAGATTGACCCTGTCACAATGGATCCTGAAAAGCCTTGCTGCAAACCATCCTGGGCAGAGTCGATGAAAGTGAGTAAAATGTACAAACTCCCTGGGAATTGAAGTTCTGAACTGTTTAGATAAGGTACTTCTAGTACAGACTTTAATTATCTGGCATACTGAAAGAATTCAATGTGAACAATGGAACTGGGCCTTTCACAACATGGTGAAGGCAAAAAGAATATGGATGTCCAAACTTAGGCAGGAACTACTAGCCTTCTCTTTATACTTCCATCCTCATTTTGGAATCTCCATTGCTTCTGCAAAGAATAGTTCAATGGTTACCCAGCAATCTCAAATTAAAGGGAATGTTTACAAGTGGTTTCCAAAGCTGATTATGAATATTGTGGGGGGGGGCAGGAGCATATACTAGTAGAAGTGATGGGCTCTACCCCCATGCTTTCTGGGTTCCCAGGCCTTGTTCTGTCCCCAGCCTTCACCTTAGCCCTGCTTCTTATGATTTTAGGAACATGTGCTATGGGGACACAAGCTTGGGGTTCATTTCCATCAATGCCAGAGTTCATTGACACAGTATCCTTGAACCATCTATTTAGAATGAGGGTGTAATTTTTATTTCTTCATTCAGAGTAAAAACTAACAGTCTAAAGGGGGGAAAAAGTCCTGTTTTCCCCTAAGTCAGAAATCTAATCTCTTTTTGCAGTTGATGAGTGGGGCTGGATTCTTATCAAGTCTCCAACAATTCCCAAAGGATACTATTAATGAAGAGACTGTGGAGCTGTTACAGCCTTATTTTAACATGGAAGATTATACTTTGGAGAATGGTAAAAAGGTCTGCGGTAATGTTGCTGGTTTGCTATCTTGGACACTTGCTATGGCAACTTTCTTTGGAATTAACAAGGAAGTGTTGCCTTTGAAGGTAAAGGGCTCTCCCGCCACCCCAGTAAATTGATGGTCAGTAAAATAAATCCCCTTTATCTCTCACTTTACAAGAACAGACACATTCTTGGTTGCAGATGTCTTTTGATTAAAAATTCTACTTTCCTTTTTTCGTGGCCTCATATATTTTCTTAGCCTTTTTACTTCCTTTGCATTATCTCAACTAAGCAGTGTCACTGACCTTAGGGAGAGTCCAAGTTAGCCTGTTGAGGAAGATGAGTAATTACCATATTTCCCCATGTGTAAGACATACCCTTTTTTGAAAATTTTGGGGTCTAAAAACTGGGAGCATCTTACACAGTGGTTGTAGATTTTTTTACTTGAATTTCCCACTTTTTCATGCTTGTTGTCTTTGGGCACATTGTTTTGCATTTGTTATTGGCATATCACGTTATGTTTTGTCACTCGTTCTGTCCAGAAATGGTTCAGAAAAGATTTTCATACAGTACTGAATTCAAGTTCAAAGTGATCTAGTTTCCAAAAGTAAATGGAAATCTTGCTGTTGAATATAAGTTTGGTCCTCCTCCAACTGAGAAAACAATACAAGACTGGCTGCAGGAAGAAGAAACTTACTGAAAACACCATGGCAGAAGCAAGTCACCCAAATGACCTGATTTAGGGAGGGAATTGAAGAGCAAAGGGTAAATGGGATTCCTGTGTCTACAAAGATAGTTCAGCATGAGGTCAGAAGAATTGCTGATGAAAAAGAAGTGACTGATTTCAAAAGAACACACAATTAGTGCTTCAAGTTCATGAATGGAATGGACTCAGCATATGTTCACGCAACAGTGGTCAACCACAGACCAGGGCACAGGCAGGAGAGTCAGAGCCTTTCCTAAGAGTGATTCATCATCAAATGCAGATGAGGACGAGCTAATGGATCAGAGTTTTGACAGTGATGAGAACTTGTATGAATTTTATGATGAATAAAATGAGTTCAATACCTTTATATAATAGAATTTTTTCAAATTTCAGCCTGAAATTTGCATCTTATGCTTTGGGAAATATGGTAATCAAAAAAGACAAAACAACATTCCAGAAGAAATCTTCAAGAAACACTATCATTTAATTACCAATATGAGAATTAGCAATTGTTGTCAGATCCAATGTTAGGTTTTATTTTCTTCCAGTGGCAAAGGGACATTTGAGGAGGAGTGAGGTATTTTTACTCTTCTTTTGTTAATATAAGTTTGCCATGTGTGATTTATAGACATTGCAAATTTTTTCATTTGGGGAGTGGGCAGTATGTGATTTATACTATTCCCTGCTCACAGTATTTCAAACCTGAACCAAAATAAAAAACCAAGTGGATAAAGTATGTTTAATTTTCAAGCTATAATATGCGATTGGATGAATAGCACATAGAAAAATTTACAATGTTTATAAATTATACAGAGTATAGTTAAGCATCTATAAACATGCACCATAAGCATCATAACTTAGAATATAATTTCCCTTATGCAGCCTTTCTAGATAGAGAACAGGTGTATTTATGTTATTCTTCCTAGCTTGTAGTGCATTTCAAAAGCAGAATTAGCTATACTGATAGATGTCTTTGACAGGTAGCATCCAGTTGAAGTTCTGGTCAAAATATGTCAGTAGATTAATATGTCTCTGTATCTTGGAGCTTCTTAGGGAAATCTTGGAGTTATTAGTGAAAACCTACTTCAGAAGCAAAAATTCCAAATTTGTACATAGGAGATTATATCTCACTGTCATAAGCTGTCTATTTGTAAATGCAATAAGTTTTTGATAACCATCACTTTGTTAGCATAAGATTCCCTAGCCTTACAGGGAACTCTGTGTACAAGCCAGAAATCACTTGCTTAAGCTTGGTTAAGCCATCACTAGGGCTATCACAAGATAGTTGTTAAAAACTTTGCCTTTTCCCATTTCTCATGCACCAAATCTCCTAATGTTAGGAAGAGATCTTTTCTTGGGAGACAAACTAAGAGTAGAGCACTGTATATAAAAGTCATTGAGTTTGATTTCTGACTTTTTGTAATCATTTATTTACATGTCTCATCCCATTCTTGGATTATTACTCCTAAAGTTTATGGGCTGATTATCTTTTTGGTATCCCCCAATGCCTTAACTAATAGGTATTTAATTATATTTGCAAATTTAAAAAAGCTTAAAATACATGTAGACATAGTTTTATATACAAATTATCCCCTATTCATTAATTCTTCATTAAATTTTAAGCATTCTTAAAGATCATTAAATGTTCCATTACTAATAAAATAGATGAGACAGCATAGTGTCATTGGAAAGAGCTATAAGCTAAAATTAAAATAACTTGGTCCTTATCCTTACCTTGACCTTGGGAAATATCTTTATCAGTTTTTTCTATAAAATGAAGGGGTTGGACTAAATGATCTCTCTTGCCTAATAATTACATCTATTTTAAGAGATACTAGTGAATATTGAAAACTTAACAGCTATTCAATAATACTAATCATCTTTTCTTCCTTGTAAGGCTAATTTAGCAAAGCAACAAGGACGTTTGGTAGTGGCTAATGGTGAATTAGGGAAAGCTCAGGCTTTGCTAGATGAAAAGCAAGCTGAGTTAGATAAAGTACAAGCAAAATTTGATGCAGCCATGAATGAGAAAATGGTAAGTTAAACTTTATATGCAAAATTATGAGTAGGGCCACATAATGAAATGGTGTTCAAAGAGTAACAATAGGAGGGGGGCAGCTAGGTGACAAAGTGGATAGAGCACTGGGCCCTGGAGTCAGGAAGACCTGAGTTCAAATTTGACCTTAAACACTAACACTTACTTAGCTGTGTGACCTTGGGCAAGTCACTTAACCCCAATGCCTTGCTCCCCAAAATAGTAGTGGTGCATTTATCATTTAACCTAAATAAAAAATGTTTCAAAGCAAAGTGACAAGTCTTTTAGGGAAGTATATAATAGTAAAATGAACTCATTCATTGGTTATGACACATAGACTGGAATCTTAAACACTAATTTCTTTAAATAAAAGTATATTGTCTTTAAGAGAGAAATTTCAAATTCCTTATTTTTAGTCACTTGTCTATAAAGTAAATATGAATAAATTTGTTAAAAATATATTTTATTCATTTAAACCTAATTTTGAAAATACTAAAACAATAGGTTAAACTGCTAATATAGTATGAATGTCAGATTCTCCATTAAATTGCTTTTCTTGAATTTTCATGGAAGTAATGTAAAATATGTTAGTCAGTGAAGAGGACAGAATTCAGTGCATAAGATGTTAGCTGAAATGCTTAGCTTTAGAACTATTTTTCTGGATGAATTCCTTTTGAACTTTGTGTAAAAAAAGAACTCTGATAGATGTTTAATTAGACCTATTTGAAACTTCTTTAAGACCTTATTTATTTCTGGATTTAGGACTTGGTGAATGATGCAGAATCATGCCGGAATAAAATGCAGGCAGCATCAGCTCTTATTGATGGGCTGAGTGGAGAAAAAGTCAGGTGGACTCAGCAAAGCAAAGAATTCAAAGCTCAGATTAACAGGTAAAATTTTTGATTCTTACTCTTTTTTGGTAGGGACAAAGGATCAGACAAACAGCTCTTTGTAAGACATAAGATAAGTTTTCTCATAATGTGCTTTTCTCCTTAGATTTGTTTGGAGTTTTTTGATTAATTTAACTTTGCCTCAGTTCATGTGAACAGTTCACATGAAGACACTATTCTTCTTATTTATGAATCATTACATAGTTAGGTCTTTTAGCAATGTCACATATCCACATTGATGATTATTTCCAATGGTCTTTTGGCCCCTGATGATCTTTGTGCTGGGAGGAAGCATCAGTCTTAACAGATTGCGATGTTTCCAGAGAACAGAGGAGAAAAGGAGAAAGGAAAAGAGTGAAAGGAGTCAGTGATGATCAGAGGTTGTTAATATTCTTTGAGTCATGGACCCCTTTGGCAATCTGATGGAGCCTATGGATCCCTTCTAAGAATTCTTTACATTCATAATTGAAGAAAATGAAAAAAAAAATTTATAGATGTATAAAAATAAAGGTGTTCTATTTTTCCCATCAAAGTTCATGAATTTCCCTGAAATCAAATCAATGGGGCTTTGTGGATTTAAGGTTATCAACTTTTATTCTAGATCAAGAACCTAAAAAGTTTCAGAGCAGAGTAGGACAAGGAGAAAGGATAACAAAAATAGAGTATCCAATTTTCTCCTTGAACCAGATCTGTCTCATGAAGACTATCTAAACAGACTGTTAATATATCAAGAATGACTTGTAGAAGAGGACATACAGTAATCTATAGTCTAGAGCAGGAAACAGCCCATGGAAACAAGCTATTCTCCTATGAACATCAATAATGTGTTATACATTTGAACATTAGGACAGATTAGGATTAGGACAGAATTTCTGCCCTGAAAGAAGTATGAAGGATAAAGTAAAATGTAAATTACTTGAAACAAAGACTATTTCATATTCAATTTTTGTTTTCTCAGAGCCCAACACACCTTGGCACAGAAAAGATACTTAGCAAATGATTATTAAATTGAATTACATTTAACTTCAAAATATAAATTGTTGGAGAAAATCATTTGACAGGAATTTCTGGGAAGACTTGAAAGGAATATGGAAAAAAATTAGTTTAAGCCTCATATCTTAAAATATCTACCACAGTTAGCTCAAAATGAATCTACACTTAATGGAAAAGATAACAAAAATAGGAGGCAACTAAATCAAGTATACTTCATGGATATGGCTAACCACACGAGAGAGAAGACAGTCACAAAAACTAAAATGCATAGCTAAAATAGGTAAAGCTCTTGAACTTGTAAAATTAATACAACTAGGATAAAAGAAGGGAAGCTGTCAATTGGGAAAAATTAAGTCAAATATCTCTGATAAGGGTCTGATAAAAAAGATATATGTATGTGTGTATGCACATTTATATGTATGTGCATATATACATATATTTATTTGTATATGCATACACACATAAAAATATAAAGCACTGGCATAAATGTATATGTATCATTCCTCAGTGAATGAAAAGATATGAATGAAGTTCTCAAAAAATAAACTATTTACTATTTAAAACTATTAACCATTTGAAAGATTGCTCCCAAGTCACTTAAAATTAGCAAAACATTTCTGAAGTTTCCTGTCACTCCTAGTGAATTAATTAAAGATCTCATAAGATGGAAAGTCAATTTTGAAGGAACGGAGCAAAGATACTCACACTAATACACTGTTGTCAGAGCTGTGAACTGATCTAATCATTCTGAAAAGTAGTTTGAAATTATGCTAAGCAAGAAGCTAAAATGTCCTTACCTTTTGAACATTTCCAACCCATAGATCCTCCCAAAAGTGGTCAAAGATAGAAAGACCTAATGTAAATGAAAATAGTTACAACAGAACATTAATAGTGGTAAAGGAGTGAAAAAATAAATGTTTATTGATTGGGTTTATTGTTTATTAGGTTTAAGATTTATTGTGGTTATGGATGTAATGGTTTTGCACTATGCATATTAAAAAATTCAGAAAAGCAGAAGGATGACATAAGAACTGTTTCAGAATGAAGTGAGTAAATCAAGATAAGAAAAACCTGAAAACAGTATACACATTAATTACAACAAAATAAATGGGAAGAATAACAACTTTAAAAAGCTCAAGCTATATAATCAAATTATGATAATTGTTTGTTCTTGAGAAAGAATTGAAAAAACTGTAAATTCCTTCCCTTCGTTGGAAAAGTAGAAAAATTATATCTTTGGAATACTAAATATATAGGAAGCATTCATAACTCAGTTGATATGCTAATAAACTTGGCTCAACTGCTCCTCTTTTCTTTTCTTTATTGCATCTCTTTTTTAATTTTTTCTTAGAAGGTATGTATTCCTAGAAAGCTGACCAGGGAAGGGATATATTCAGAAATGAAGGTAAAATAAAAATTATAGTTAATATAAATTTAAAATAAGTAAATATAATTGAATTGTGAATGTAACAGTATCCTAGAATATCTGATTTTGTTAGAGAATGACTTACCATTCATTCTATAGCTTTGTGTTTCCTTTAATCTACATAGTACAACTTAGCCTCATGTATTTTTCTTCATAGACTTGTAGGAGATGTGCTCCTATGTACTGGTTTTCTATCCTATCTTGGGCCTTTCAATCAGATCTTCAGGAACTTTTTGTTAAAAGAACAATGGGAAAGGGAGATGAGAATTCGGAAAATTCCATTCACTGAAGGCTTAAACCTGATTTCCATGTTGGTGGATCCTCCTACAGTGAGTTTTAGTATCCTCATCATCTCTTTGGGGTTTCAATTTATTTCTTAGGTTTTTATTTGATAAATTAATAATATAATAGTAATTGATATTAACTTATAATTTTATAGCACTTTATGGATACAAAGTGCTTTACATAGGTCATTTCCTTTGATCTTCAAAACAGCCTATGAGGTGGACAAGGCAAATATCACCAACCCCCATCATTATATCTTTACATTTGGCACAGGCCATCTTCCAGACTTGCAATACCTTTCCTCCTCATCTTCATCTCAAATAATCACTCTCATTCTCCAGAAACAATTCAATCATCATCTTCTCTGTTAAGTCTTTCTAGCTCTCCTCAAATGTAAGTGTACTCCCTCCTTATCTGCCTGGTGGTATTTAACTTTATCATACATATTTGTCTTTATTTTCTTTATATCTTTTCTGTATACTTATATACATACTTGCATATCTATATCTATGGACATATATTAAGTGTACACATTTGTATATATGTATACTTACCTCTCAGCTGAAAAATATGCTTATTCATTTTATTTGTATCCCCCAGTGCTGTCAAGGCATCTCCGTCCTTTCAGTTACTTAGATTTGCATTCCTAGAATTCATCTTTAACTCTTCACTCTTTCTCATTCCCTTTATTAAATCAACTGCTAAATACTGGTAAATCTAGTACTACAAAATATTTTCATCTGTTTATTTCCCTACACTTACTTGGGTAAACCCTTTATCCCATTCAAGACTCTCATCACCACTCCTTTTTAACCTCAGTACTTGGGATAAAGTCTCCCAGAGGATCAATTGTCAATTGCTCCAAGTTGGGGGAAAACAAAAGAATTTTTCCATTCACAGATCTTTAGCATTCAGAGTTACACTGCCTAGTCATGTCATTCAGGAAGCTTGAGTTCTCTGGTCATCTCTCCCAGCAGCAACACAGCTTGGGCAAATGCAGCACCATATGCTAGGAAAAGGTAGTCTTCTCCCTTTAGTCCCAGAGCAAAATCCATTGATCTTGTCCAAAAGGAGAGAAACACCTCTTAGCTGCTTTGAAAGGTATTAAAAAACAAATGACTTATGGTTGGATGAGAGAACTGTCCTCACTTAAGTACCATAATCTCTTTGAAATTTCCTGGAAAAACTCATGCAGCCTGCCACTCCTATATAGACATTTCTTTCAGTTGGTGGGGAATAAGGGTAAAGCATATCTATATATTCCCTATTATACTTCCCCTGAGGTAAGAAATAATTAAATGGCTTGTTCCTGCCCCTACATCCTCTGACTTTTACAGATGGTGCTTTTTCCTATAGGTTTAGTTTTATCTTCTGATTCTGAAAACAATCCTATTCCTAGGCAGGATGAACATGAGGATCCCAGCTCAGTAACTGATCAGTTTAACATCAAATCTTTCTATGGGTCCTGTTCTGACCTTGGCATTCAAACATCCCATACTTTTCCTGTTTTGGATCCCTGTAATTGATTGACTAGACTGAATTTCCTATCCCTATACTGAAGGTCCTTGAGTTTTGATCCCAAATGCTTTTTTGTTAGACCTCCAAGATACTGATAAGCTACCTACTAAGTAATTACTACTCACATCTCTTGAGTTTTTGCTACACCAGGGATGTTAAAATTGTTTTGATTTATTGATTAACACCTTGAATAATCAGACTCCAGTCCCATTCCATTGTTCCCACACTTGTGTTTTCCAGATGCTAAAGGACTACATGATCCATCAGGCATCTTAGTTTAATCTAGTCTGACTCCCACTGTTCCTTTTTGCATCTTAGTTTTGAGAAATAACATTGGGGAAGAGCTCCAACTATCTTCCTTCTCTTTGTCTAGTCTTTCATCCAGAAAGTGGGAACAAGAAATATGGAAGCTGGTGGAAGAATCTGTTTCCCTTTTTTAAAGATTTGTTTTGTCAATAGATTTTCAGAAATGCATTTATTCTTAGAAGTAGCACTCATAAAGGGCCAGCTAGTCCCTTAGTAACTTGTAAGAGTAAATAAAACTCTTAAAATATCTGACTTCCTTCAAGGAAAAAGCTTTTCCACTGGGAAGATCAGGCTCAATTTATATTCAGTTTCTTTCATTTTCCATAAGAAAAAATATTGTCATCATTCTACCACAATGCCTTCTTTAAGGGCCTGATAGAGCAGATTTGAAATGTGAGCATACTCTGGGGAAAGATGAGTGTTAGAGGCATTTGAGAAAATGATTTTGCACTTTCTACTTTTGAAAAAATCATATATTTAACTTCATATTTATATATTTTCAAAACACCAAATGTAATAGTTTATGAGACAAAATCCAATGGACTATTCTGCTTTTTAAAAAGCCTTTAAAATTGATAGTGTTATTTTTATTACTAATAATAATTTTACAACATTATCTAGTTATTTTACCTTAGTGACATTACCCTAGTAATTTGATTCAATTAAAAAAACTAACTGCTAGATCCTAGGATAATGCTGTTTCCTCTGATTTAGATTAGTGAATGGGCACTACAGGGGCTGCCTGGAGATGACCTCTCAATTCAAAATGGTATCATAGTGACGAAGGCAACTCGGTATCCCCTCTTGATAGACCCGCAAACTCAAGGCAAAGCTTGGATTAAATCAAAAGAAAAGGACTTTGATTTGCAGGTAGGGTTCAAGAAAATGGAATGTTGATTTTTCCCCAAAGAATCTAGACATTTTATTGAATATACCTGCTCCAAAGCTGAAGGTGGCAACCTTCAGCAGATTCAGCACTCAAGAGATATATCTCTTGCCAATACATTTGTTTGATGCTTTAGAGGTTTCCAAGTTCTCATATACATCATTTCATTTGATCCTTATGATCTCTGGGAAATAGGACAGATCTATTATTTCTGCTTCACAGAGAATAAAGAGGAAACTGAGGCTTAAAGAACTTGTCAGTGTATCTGAAGGGTAAGATGGGTTCTTACTTGGCTTTTACCCGACTGGCTTCTCAGGGAGAAAAGACCATTCAAGTACCTGAGAGGGATCAGGGCTAAGAGATGATCAGCAGGACTATTCCTCTTCTCAAAGGAATGGGAATTCCTACCTCTTCACCCTAGAAGAGACACAATAGGAGCCAGCAGCTGGATTCCTTCTTTCTTGGAGTTGCATCTTCCCTTCACTGGACACAGTGTTCATGTACAGCCTAGACCCTGACTAATAAAATGACATTAAGGAGCAGAATAGGAAGGAAACAAAATAATGAAGGAAACAAAGGAAGACACATTTTAAGGCACGGTGATATTAAAAATATTAAAAGTGAACTGGTTTTTGCAAAGATTAAAGTGTGATGTCAACCTTATTAATATGTTCTAGGTAACTGAATAAAAAGAGCAATAATTAGCATTTATATAGTATGTTAAGTTGTGCCTAGTACTTTGCATATAATTCTTATTTGTTTTTTACATTATCTATAAAATAGGTACTATTACAATCCTCATTTTATAGAGGAGGAAGCTTACCAGGGTTACAGAGCTAATAAGTATCTAAGGCTATATCTGAACTCAGGTCTTCCTAATTTTACCTTTAACTCTCTCTCTTTTTTCAACAGCAACATCTGGCTACACCAAAGAGCTGGTATTAACAAACATTAGCCTGATTTCAGGTTCTAATCATCCTGCATGGCTTTGAAATTTTAAAGTCAATTTAGCAATTGTTAACCATAATTTTCTTAATCTAAAAAATGAAATAACAAAAGTTAGTTTTATAAATGAAGTTTTATCCTCTAGGATCTTACTGGATCCTTACAGATGCCAACCCAAAGCTAATTAGAATTTTAACAAAGGATCATAAAATTTTGGCAGCATTAGGTTACCCATTTATGCATAAAAGTGTCATTGATTATGAAGTCTGTTCAATATCAGGACTGTCAAAGATCCAGTTAGCAACAGTACTGCTTTCTCCTTTTCTGATTTGATATTTTATGTTGTTATTAGATATGATATAAACATATAAAACATTGGAATTTCTCCCTTTCCAAAATGTTTTAAGTATAAGAATTTATTTAGTCTCTTATCTAGATAACCAGTGCAGTTCCCTTCCTTCTCAGGATGGTCTTTACTCTGATTGTTTACACAGCTTGAAAGCCAACCTTGCAGATGCAATTAGAGGGGAAACAGGCTATTTACCACCGACAGAGTCTGCCTTCAGATTTATAACTGAAGATATACAGACCTTGTGGAGGGCAGAGACTAACATTTCAGACTTGCAGATCTCATTTGAAAGACTGATAAAAAATAATTCTTGATCAGAGATGTAGATCAGAAATATTTAATTCTATATTAAAGAGTATCAGACTTAGACATAATATTTGTAAAGGTAGTACTATCATCATACTCTTATAAATGTGTATAATGGCCTGGCCAACAGTGGATCTTTCCTGGTTCCACAAAGATAGATAGCACTTTGGCATCATCCACTTGGCTATCAAAATGATTATCTCAAAGTTTAGGTCTGACTATGTCAACCCTTACACACAAATCCAGTAATCTACAGTGGATCCCTATTACCTTCAGAATCAGGTAAAAAATACTGCTTAGCATGTGGCATAGCCTGATCCCCTTCTATCTTTCCAGAATTCTTTCATTCCCCCTCCCCTGCTCCCCACATCTCCACAGTACTCTGCTATCTAATGGCACTGCTTTCCTTGTTTTGCTTTTACTTGAACATTTCCTGCCTCTAGACACTTTCACTGACTGTTTTCCATACCTGAGATATTCTCCCTCCTCATTCTGCTGCCTGGTTTCCCCAGCTTCCTTCAAATCTCAGCTAAACTCCCACCACCTACAGGAAACCTTTCCTGATACTCAATTTTAGTACCTTTCCTCAATTTGGTTATTTATAATTTATACGTTATATTGGGATCCCATTGAGACCAAGGATTGTGCGCTTAATAAGATTTATTCACTGACTGACCAAGATACTCATCACAGCTGGGGCCTTGTTGGAAACCCCAAGATACTCAGGGTAGAGAATTTAGTGGTAAGATCTCCTAGATAGAGAATGGCATTTCCTGATGCAGCCCACACAGTTCCTGAGCAGTGTATTCATTACTTAGAAAGCAAATCCTGTGAGTTATTTATATATATATATATGTGTGTGTGTGTGTGTGTGTGTGTGTGTGTTTGTATTTCCCTTCTGGGGGAATCTATACCATAGGCTAATAGTATGAGTCTTGGAGGGCCTATATAATAACCCTGTAGGGCTAGGAATCTTACCAGAATGTTAAGTGTTGCCACAAAAGCAACCTCAATTTCATTTCTTTTCTGAGGGAACTAATGAGCTATTTGAGAACTTATGTATCTGTTTATGGACTCTTTTGAGTCTTTCTATCTTCTTCATTATTTATATGCTGAAATAAAACTGTCCTAGTGAAAATATTTTCTGCCTTTGAGGGCCTGTATGAAAAGTAGTTGAGTTGAATTGAGATTCCTTCCATTTCTTTGAAAGACTAAAGTATTGTTTGTCCTATACCATATACACCAAATAGTTAATATGAGGTCTAATATCATACCTACAATAGGAAGAAATCTATGCATTTTAAGAAATTCATGACACCTTCTCATTGTTTCTGCAGAAATGCAACTTATCACCTTTTGAAAACTACTTTTTTACTTTCCTTTCAACAAATATTTATTTAAGCGCTATGGTCTTTCTAGATCTCTTTCTTAGTAAAATATGTGATAGTTCTAAATGCACATTTATTTTCCTAACAAGTCTTTTGGTTTTTCACTTAAGGTTTCATGTAAGTTCTTATGATGTTCTTTACATTAATGAATAATTTGTTTTAAGGTGACATCTCTGAATCATAAATATTTCCGAACACACTTAGAGGACTGCCTTTCATTGGGAAGACCCTTACTCATTGAGGATATACGTGAAGAGCTGGATCCAGCCCTTGATAATGTATTAGAAAAGAATTTTATTAAAACTGGAACCACATTCAAGGTTAGTTTCTAAGAAAGAACAATGGCGACATCTACTTATCTTTCAGAGTATAACAACAACAGCAAAAGTCATATGTACAAAATACATTTAAATTATTTGTTTCAAATTATTGTTCAGTGGTTCCTAATATTCAAATGGTAATATTACAGGTAACCTTGAGGCCTCACACAGAGAAGATATTTAATAAATGTTTGTTGAAATTACCAACAGAGCCTGCCTTCAGATTTATAACTGAAGATACACAGACTTTTGTGGAGGGCAGAGACTAACATTTCAGACTTACAGATCTCATTTGAAAAACTGATAAAAATTATTCTTGATCAGAAATGTAGATCAGAAATATTTAATTCTATATTAGGGTAAATGAGTGTTGTTTTGAATAGTCTGATTCAGAGGAAGAAATAGGGTATCTGAATAGAGGAAGGTTGGTACATTCTAAAATTCCCTTGAAAATTGTGAACATATGTTACAGGTATCCAGACTGAACCTTTAGAACACATGTTGTGTCCTGGTCTTCAGGATAGCTTTGGTTGTTGTGGGGGGGGGAGGTAGAAAGGGGGAAGGGGTTGTAATGTGGTAGTGGTAAAGAGGATTATTTGTTAAGGGCAAGAGGTGGGGGGAACAGACATGTTCTCCTGGGGATATTGAGATTTTTGTAAATTTTATGGTAGCTTTCTTGTTGTCTAATACAAAACTCTCTTCATATAGCAGCATGATCTGATTTGAATGTGTATACCATCCATCATAGATTTCATAGCTAATTTCCTTTTCAGCTAAGCTGAAACCACAAATAGAAGAAATATATTTCAGAATTGTGTGCAGCATCATTGATATCCAAATACACTCTCAAAATATGAATTAATGCTAATTAGAAAATATGTATTGTTAAGAAGTAGAAAGTTTGTTTCTTAAGACTATAATAAAGTACAAAGATTTCTTCACTTAAGAGTAATAAATCTAGATTTTTATCTTCAGAAACTGATTTGTTTTTTTCCCTCTACCTTAATTTTTCATTTGAGCCTGCTCCTGTGATAGGAGTGATGAAATGTTGTTTCAGATAATTGGTGATAATATGACTTGTTCTCCAACTGTTTATGTAACCTTCATAATTTGGGATTATTTTAAAAAAATGAATATGTCTCTCTTTGGCCCTTACTTTCCTCATCTGCAAAATGAGGGCAATAGACTAATTTCTACCTTGAATCTATGCTTGAGTTCTTTAATATCCAATGACTTAATTTTAGATATAAGTGGTTAAAAGAAGTTCATAAGTTTCCTTATTAAAAAGAAAAATAGATTTATTCAAGAAAATTTACCACATTATGGGAATGCTTTTCACAAACCAAAGAGGAATGTTGAACTGTTTTTTCTGGATAATTTTTTAAAATAGGCTTATTCTCAGTTGCTATGGGTATCTTTGTTGTGATCCTAATGAGCTGAGGGTGCTACCAGTAGCTCTATGATAAAACTGACATTAGGATATGTGGCACTAAGACACCACCCCATCTCATTGTTGGAAACATTAATTCCCATCTGAGGCAACATAGTGCAATGGAAATCATGCTATATTTAGAAAGAAAATGAACTGAATTCACATCCCAGCTCAGATACTTACTGTTTGTGTAGTCACTAACCTAACAAGTCACTTAACTTTTCTAAAAACTCAGTTTCCTCATCTGGAAAATGAAAATCATAATTCTATCTACTACCTATCTCACAGTATTGTGAAGTATTTCAAGTGTAGTTTAAATCAGGAGTACTTCAACTTTTTTGTACTGTGGACACATTTAACATTCTGGTAAAGCTATGATCCCTCTTTCACAGGATATTTTTAAATCTAAAATAAAATACATATTTAACAATTACTATTTTGACTCTATCACTGCCTAAAAGCCAGGTGTGTTATACTTATGTACCCTTGTATTCTTAAAGGAGTATAGGAGTATTTAGATTCTCTGTCATTGACTCAAGCCCCCCCCCCAAATGGTGTTCCCTCATTGTAGGAGGGGTTTCCTATACCCCAGTTCCATTTAATTACTAATAGTCAACTTTGTATTTACATCAAAAGTATAATAACAAATGGAAAAGCATACTCCCCAATAAATTGAGACTTGGAGCATTGTTCCTCATCCCAATCCTATCTTGCTCCCACAGTCATTACCTCTTACTCTGGATAAGAGGAAGGGATTAGGTTCATGGCTAGTCTCAGGTTCTTTATAATACATTCCCAAGTTCCAAGTCTAGGTATCCTGGCTTCTTGGGGCTCTCCTGATGGGTCTGGCAGCACAGCCAGCCTTGAATCCTGGCTCCAAGAGCACTATAGATTGGGTCCAGCTTTAATGAGGATTCTACTTCCTGTACCTTAGAAATGAAAGGGACAAAGTAAGTAGAATAAATAAAAATCCCAGGCCTATTTGTCCAGGTCATTGACCTAAAAAGGAAAGGGGAGAACTTCCCACCAACTCATTAAGTTTTTATGATATAGGAGAACCTTCATCTGTCTGGTGATCAGGGCAAGAAGCATGTGTCAGTCTGGCAATTTTTAGATATCACCTATTTTTGTAGCTGGTCGAAAGAGGCACTCCCACCTCTGTGATAGGACACACAGAATGTCTCCTTCCAAAAACCTCCCAGGTACCTTCACATCAGGTGATCTAACAGTGCTCTAAATCACTATTACACATGGGAATTATATTGAAATAAAGATGAAATTTTTCCCATTTAATTTCACATATCTAAATCCTCCTGAATTAATAATTGTCCCAATATTAACAACCTTCAAAAAGAAATATTCTGCATACTCTAGTTTAACACTTATTATTAGTAAATTAGTAATGCTTTCCTAAATTGAATCTAAATCCTTCATGTCTCTATTTGATATAGGTCAAAGTTGGTGACAAAGAATGTGAAATCATGTCTTCATTTAAACTTTATATTACCACAAAGCTACCAAACCCTGCATTCACACCTGAAATTAATGCTAAAACATCAGTTATTGATTTTACTGTTACAATGAAAGGACTTGAGAATCAGTTACTGAGAAGGGTAATTCTTACCGAGAAACAGGTAATCAATCTCTCAAGTTAAGAGCATCTGCTTCCAATAAAATAGACAAATTTGGAAGAAAATTTACTGACAAACTAAATATATAGAAAAGCCAAACATATATTTAAGTCAAATCTTACTACCTACTGTCATTTTGAAATATTTCTCTTCACTTTTTATACCAACTAAACAGACTTTCCAATTCCTTCTTTAGTATATCACCTTTCCAAGGTTTGTGTAGATTGACTTCTTGGGACATCCTTATTCAAATGAATTCCTCCATGGCAATAATTTAACCATAACAGGGCTCTTGGGGGTAAAGTTTGGCTTTGGATTGGGTTTATAGTCATCTTTGTAAGTTCTATTTCCATTTTTTTTCATGTGGAATATATAATAGTTCATGTTTCTAATGATACAGGTATGTCTGCCCCTTATTTTAAATAAATGAAAATTAGATCAGAGCCAGAAATGTTTTTCATCTCAATGCCACTAACCCACAGGGAAAAAAATCAATTGAAATAAATATAAATGTAAAAATAAATATAAAATTCATTAAAATAAGATTAAATTCATCCTTTTTTAAGAATTGGAAGAGGGGAATTGAAGGGAAAAGAAAAGAAGAAAGGGAGATAAGGAAGAAAGGCAGAACTATCATATGAAGGAAAAGAAAGATATAAAGAGGGAACTATAGAGATGGAAAGAAGAGACAAACAAGAAACAAAAAGCCAGAGAAAAAGATCAATAGAATAAAGAACTTTGCTAGTTTTACGAACTAATTAACTTTTTTGGAGGTAGGAGCCTGAAAAGTGGGTGCCAAAAGAAAAAGAATACTAGCTTGAGGGTCCAGAGGCCTGATCTCATTCCCAGTCTGTCCCACACTAATTGTATGACCCTGGGCAAGACAGTGCACCTCAGATTACTTCTGACATTAGAATGTTGAAAGGTTACTTTCCGACTCTAAGATTCTATGATTTTGCATCAAGACCTTCTACAAAATACAATATAAAAATTTCATATTGATTAGTAAAGTTCACTGACTATATTTGACTACTAAAAATGAGAGAAAATTAATTACTGAATGAATAAGAAAGAACATTTATGAAAAAGAATAAATGGAATTATTCTAGCTTTCACTTTATGACCTCTGCCCTCTATCTCAGAGACTTGGACAAATTTAAAAACTAAAACAACAAATTTAGCTTCAGCAACACTTATAGGAGATCATTGTAGTGGATTAGAAAGAGAATCTGGAGTCAGAAACAACAGAGTTCGAGTTCTGGGTCCCACATCCTAGTTGTGTAACCCTGACCAAGGCATTTATCCTAGTGAAGCTAATGCTGTAGGCTGCCCAGTTCTCTAAGACTGTAACTTGCAGAAATATGCTTAACTACACTTAATGAAGATGATCCTACCTAGGAGTTCCCTACATCAGTGAAATCACAAATCCAGACCTTTCACTGATGAGAGAGAAGAGAGAGAGAGAGAAGAAAGAGAGAGAGAGAGAGAGAGAGAGAGAGAGAGAGAGAGAATTATTTATGAACTGGTCAGCTCTCTCATGGGAAAATAAATTCAAAATACTACCTACCACATATCCCCAAACTATATATTTCAAATTATATAGATATCAACTCTGATCTTCTTCATTACCATAATTAAATATTTATCAAGCATCAGCTTTATTTGTGGTGTTCTGCTGGACACTGTAGAACAACACATGGCACAGTGTAATGGTGGGGGGAAAAGCCCAACACTTAACTTGGAGTAAGAACACCTTGTTTTGTGCTCTTAACTGTCACTAAACAGCTGTTACTTGGAGCAAGTTCCAGCCACTTTGGGCTTTATCTGTTAAATAAAGAAGATAATGAGGCTCCCTCTAGCTTTTAAGATTCTTGAATACCATCATGCTTTTTTCTTGCCCTGCTTTTCATTCTTGGGTTTTGAGCTCCATTTTGTTATCATTGACCTTTGAAATTCTAATTAATTAATTATAACTCTTCTAGACTTTTTACTCTCAAACCTTCTCAGACTTCATTCTAAGGGGCATAGCAGGGCCATGGCAGATCACCAGAGGGCAAGTTATTCTCTGAGCTGCATAGGCATGAGATGGAATAGAAACACCAAAAGTTCCTCACTGTAGGTTAAATTTTGTGAGATCAAAAAAGTGCAATAATTCATTTTATATTTGCTGAAATCTTGAAATCAGAATTGTTAAAGAATTTCTATAGCCACAGCCCTACTCATTCCTTGTAGAATTTCTTATATTCATCCCTTTCTACTTACTCTCTTAGCTAAAGTCTTGATCCAAGTAACCATTTATACAAGAAACAGGGATCACAAGTTCATAGATTTAGACCTGGATGGGGCCTCAAAGGCTATGGAGTTCAGTGCTCCCCTCACCTTATTGATGTGGAAACTGAGGCAAAGGGAGGTAACTTTCCCAGGGTCATATAGCCAGGAAGAATCAGAGGTACAATTTTCCAGTCTTCATCTTGACTCATGTTTCTCAATCAGGCCCAAGGTCTATACCTGATTCTAACTTAGTAGATAGGTGACTTTGAGCAAGTTACTTCCTCTTGTAGCTCAAATCCTTCATCTATAAAATGACTGGGCTAATTTAAAATATCATCATCTCTATATGTTTGAGCTTTTCCCAGAACACCACAAATAAAGATGATGCTCAATAGATGTTTAATTATGATATCAAGGAAGATCAGAGATGATGCCTATATAATTTATAATACTTAGTTTGGGTCTATGTGGTAATATTTTGACTTTATTTTCCTATGTTCAAGCTGACCTTGTTACATCCAACCTGTTCCCAAGCCAGCCTGTTTTATAAACAGAAACAAACATTATCTGCCTTATGTACCATCCAATCATTTCCCTATCCTGCTGAGAAATCTAAAGTGGTTTTTAATCACTTCCCCAGAATGGGATTCAGTGACTTCCCCTTATATGACCATCTTAACTTTTCATAATTATTTTAAACTCCTTATATTTACTGTCTCCTCAATGTCTTATTTGCTTCCTCTTCTGTATCTTTGCATGTTGTTCCATTTCCTAACATTCTCCTCTCAAAACACATTCCCCAACTCTTAAAAATTTTGCCTAGAAGTTTCCTCTTCCCTGAAAACTTTGACTAAACATGGCTGATTTTAGTCCCATTGACTGTCACAGTCTCATGGACCTTTCAGTACATAGAGTTATATACATTTGTATTCATCTATTATTGCATCTGCATTTTTCAAAAAAGATGATATTATATTTAAGTGTCTATATCTGCTTTACTTTTCTCATTCTATTCTCAGCTTCAGGAAGGGAGGCACTATGCTTTCTATTTCTTTTGTATTATTGTCATAGTAGATGTCATAGAGTTCTTTATATAGTACTAAGACTTTCAGTTAAGTCATTGACTGACTGAATGGATGGATGAATGAATGAATGAATGAATGAATGAAGGTTAATCTGGGAAGGCTTTATGACAGGTTTTGTTAATGTAGCATTATTTAAGAGAATTGTAGTATGAGTAGATGTATATAGGTACTTACAAAAATTCATTGTGCTCATTTAAAGAGATCAGAAAAGAAATAAGCCCATTGAAGTACACAAATGAAATAGTCCATTCAAAACAACACATGAGAGAGAAATGATTTATATGAGACAGCAACCCAGAGAGAAGCAGGGCTAAGATGAAGGCCAAAAGTCTCCTATTTGGCACTGGGCCCCTCACATCCAGAGAACCTTATGCTCAGGGTAATTAACCTTATGCTTAGGGACAAGGCAACTGTGTGCATGAAGAGAAGACCTAAGTGAGCAAGGTCAAGGAAGACAAAGCCTGTGAGTTCTGAATAAGGAGCCCCTAAGCAAGAAAGTCAGGTCTAGAATGGTCATATTTGACTCATACATCTCATAGTGGTCACACAATGGTGACTTGACAGTAGATGTGAAAAGTTCAGACAAATAAACAGATATAGATAGATTGATGATTATAATAATGATTTCTACAATTATGAGTCATATTTTAGTACATTTATAAGAATTTGAAAAAATTGGTTGATGATAAAATTTTAGATTAGCTAGAGTTAATGCAAGCTTTTTATAACTGTCTCACTTTTTGATGATTAAAAATAGGAACTGGAGTCAGAGAGAGTTAAACTTTTGGAAGATGTTACATTTAATAAGAGGAAGATGAAAGAACTAGAAGATAACTTACTGTATAAATTAAGTGCAACACAAGGTATTGTCTCATAATGGATTCAGAATAAACACTTTGTAAGATCTTTTTTTTCCCCCATGAAATAGCATTAAGGCTCAGGCCACAGAAAATGCTGAAGTAGAGATAATAAAACACCTTCCTCCTCAGCAGCAGAGAGGTGAGGGTCTCCTCAAGACAACTGGTGGCATGGGGTAAAGAGAGCCCCAGGCCTGGAAGATCTGAGATCCAGTTCATCTTTAAATACTGACTAGCTGTGTGACCCTGGTTAAGGCATTCAACCTTTGTTTGCCTCTGTTTCCCAAGCCGTAAAAATAGGGATTAAAAATAACACCTATTTTGCAGGATTGTTGGGGGATCAAATGAGATGGTATTTGTAAACTCCCTTAGCACAAGCAATATATGAATGGGTGTTCTCTCCCTCCCTTCTAGGACAGACTAGAGTAGACATTGTCAGATACAGTCTCTGCATCTTATTTTTGCTTAATGTTTTTCTTCAGTGGCATTTTTTTACTCTAGAGAGGAAATGGAAAATTCCTGTTGTAAAATTAAAACATGTCAATCAAACTTTTTTTCAAATCCCAAAAGATGGAAGGTTCAAGTGACAAGAAAAGGAGTTTCCATCTCAACAATGATAACTGATACTCTGTAGGATCCTTTTAAATTAACAGAAATTAGACACTTGCAAGCAACACTTTTCTAATTGAATTTTCTTAGTTGATCTCCATCTCAGAAAATAAAGAACCCATTGAATCTAGGCCTAATGGGTGAGCCAATGAAACATATTTGTTGGCTTTTTACACCTCTTCAGCTTCAGAATCCTGGTGTACAGTTATCTTCTAAGAATTGCTGAAGTTGCAGCAAGGTCATCTTATGCTGGCAATCTGATAGCAAAATTGAGGGACTTCAAAATTCTTGAAGTCACACAGTGGAAGCCAAATTTTGATTATCATTGGGGATTGCCACTCATTCATACATGGATTTGAATTCCAGGCTTAGGTATGTTGTTAACATGGTCCTCAGTGAAGAAATGCATAAGGCCCATTTAGGACCTCTGGTTAAGCGTGCCTTGTGCAAAAGGCCAATATCCTCTCTGTTTTTCATAAAATTAACATACATGCACCATAGTATCAACTCTTCTCTTGTGGTGATCTAACTATATTTCCCAAGAGAACTAAACCTGTCTAGTTTTAATATACAACTCTTTGGAAGAAGATGATACTGTGGTTCTGAAAAAATCCAGTACTGAGGTTTTTATAATTATAATAATTTTATAATTATTTTGTGATTATTTTAAACAGATTTGTTAGGGTATTCTCTGTATATTCCCTTTGCTTCTGCAAAAAAATTTGCATGCACACAATTTACAGGTAGAAGTAATATTTTTGCCATCATAAATTTGGGATGAGACATGGTAGGAACCTCTTTACATGATATTTGAGAGTGTACTGTTTTCCCATGTTCAAATATAAATGTAAATTTTTGTCTGTCAAAAAAAATCAGTTCCAAGCTGGTTCATAATTTTTTTTGAAACTTATGCCACTTTTATTTGTGTATAGTACTTTGTTTCCCCAATTACATATCAAGAAATTTTTGGCATTCATTTTTATAAGATTTTGAGTTCCAGATTTTCTTCCCTACCTTCCCCTCTTCTGTGAATGCAATGTAATTTGGTATAATTTATACATGTTCTAGCATGTAAAATATATTTTCATGTTAGTCTCATTTATGGAAAAAGAAACAGATAAAAGTGAAAGATATATACTTCTATTTGCATCCAGAGTCGATCAGTTCTTGCTATGAATATGGATATGGATATGAGTCCTTCGTACTTGTCTTGGGTCATTGTATTGCTGAGAAAAGCTGAGTTATTTATAGTTGATCATCACATAATGTTGTTGATACTGTGTGCAGTGTTTTCATGATTTTTGCTCATTTCTCTTTGCATCAGTTCATACAAGTCTTTCAGGGTTTTTCTAAAATCTTTTTGTTCATCATTTCTTATTTCTTAATAGTATTTCATTACATTACTATACCAAAGCTTCTTCAAGTCATTCCCCAGTTGATAAGTATGTCCTTAATGTCAAGATTTTGCTACCATGAAAAGGGCTGCTATCATATTTTGGCAAATGTAGCTTTTTTTCCCTTTTGTATGATTTCTTTGGAAACCAGATCTAGTTGTGGTATTGCTGGATCAAAGGGTATGCACAGTTTGATTGCCCTTTGAACCTAATGCCAAGTTGCTCACAGTTCTCATATCTACCAACAGTGCTTGAGTGTCCTAAGTTTCCCACATCCTCTCCAACATTAGTCATTTTCCTTTTTTGTCATCTTAGCCAATTTGAAAAATGTGAGGTGATACCTCAGAGTTGTTTTAATTTGCATTTTCTAATCAAAAGTGATTGGGGGGGGGGGTGGAGCCAAGATGGCGACAAGAGAGGAACTCTCCTAGGTGCTCTCTCGTAAAAACTATAAACTAAGGACTCTAAATTTTCAAGAGACAGAACCCACAGAGGGACACAGTGAGGCAGTTATCCTACTCAAGGTAACCTGGAAAAGAGCAGAAAGGCTCTGCTCCCTGGGGTTGGAGGGGCAGCCTGCCAGAGGGGTGGCCTGCCAGAGTGCAAGAACTTCAGCCTCCTGGAGGCAGCCTCAGGGCACTGGGAGCTACAGCTCATAGCAGCAAAGTAGTTTCCTGAGCCATGCCCTGGGGAGCACCAGGCACAAATTGGGGGAACAACAGGGAGACCTCTGCCAGAGTGAGCATGTGAAGCCCAGCCCTCAGGGCACACAGCAAGCAGCATTGCCTCAGCAGGGCAGATCCAGGAAAAAGAAGCAGGCAGAGCCAGTAATCAGGAGCCCCCAGGGCATGAGCCCACTGAACTTAGGGAAGGGAGTGAAGAGAAAGAGACTGCAGAGCTCTGTTCTCTGCCCCTGGAACAGGACTCTGGGGCTCTGACCATATTCAGATCCTGATTGCAGTCTAGGCCCCCCCACAGAACAGCAGGGCCCCTTCACCTCAGCCCCGTGGCAGAGGAGGGTGCATATGGTCATTCACAGACCAGGAGGGAGAACAGAGCTTCACACACTGAGATCCTTGTGGGAGTGTCCCAAAAGCTCAGGAAGCACGCCCCAAAACAGGCTAAGGCTGGGAAAATGAGCAAGCAGAGAAACAAGAGGAACACCATTGAGGAACATTTTGCATATGAGCCCAAGAAGGATCAAAACACTCAGTCTGAAGATGAGGAAGCACAAGCTCCTGCATCTAAAGACTGCAAGAAAAATAGAAATTGGGCTCAGGCTATGACAGAGCTCAAAAAAGACTTTGAAAATCAAATGAGGGAGTTAGAAGAAAAACTGGGAAAAGAAATGAGAGAGATGCAGGAAAAACATGAAAATGAAGTCAAGCAGCTAACTCAAGGAAATCCAAAAAAAAAATGCTGAAGAAAATAGCATGCTAAAAACCAACTCAGGTCAAATGGATAAAACAGTTAAAAATGTTATTGAGGAGAAGAATGCTTTAAAAAGCAAAATTGAAATTGGCCAGATGGAAAAAGAAATAAGAAAACTCTCTGAGGAAAACAAATCCTTCAGACAATGAATAGAACTCAGGGAGATTGATGAATTTACGAGAAATCAGGAATCAATACTTCAAAACCAAAAAAATGAAAAATTAGAAGAAAATGTGAAACATCTCATTGAAAAAAACAACTGATATGGAAAACAGATTTAGGAAAGATAATTTAAAAATTATTGAAATACCTGAAAGTCATGATCAGGAAAAGAGCCTTGACATCATTTTCAAAGAATTACTACAGGAAAATTGTCCTGATATCCTAGAAGCAGAGGGCAAAATAGAAATGGAGAGAATCCACTGATCCCCCAAGAAAGAGATCCCAAAACCCCAGCCCCTGAGAATATTATAGCCAAGTTCCAGAACTCCCAAATCAAAGAGAAAATATTACAAGCAGCCAAAAGGACACAATTCAAATATCGTGGAGCTGCAGTCAGGATCTCACAGGACTTAGCAGCAACTACATTAAAAGCTCATAGGGCTTGGAATATAAGATACTGAAAGGCAAAAGAGCTTAGAATGCAACAGAGAATCAACTACCCAGCCAAACTGAATGTCCTCTTCCAGGGAAAAAGATGGACTTTCAATGAACCAGGGGAATTTCAAATGTTCCTTTTGGAATGGCCAGAGCTGAACAGAAGGTTTGATCTTCAGATACAGGACTTGGGTGAAGCATAGAGATTGGAGGAGAAGGGGAAAATATGAGGGACTTAATGATGATGAACTGCATGTATTCCTGAATAGAAAAATGACACTGATAATACTCATATGAACCTTCTCATTTAATAGAGCAGGTAGAAGGAGCTTTTATATTGGAAGCACAGGAGAAAGCTGAATTTGAAGATGAAATATGGAGTAAAAATGGAGTCAATAAAAAAAGGGAAATGTAATGGGATAAAGAAAAAGGAGAAGGGGAGTAGACCAAGATATTTCATATAATAAGATCTGTCTTTATTACAATGAGCTATTGCAGTGATATGGAAGGGGGGGAAGGCAAGGGGGAATGAGGGAATCTTCACTCTCATTAGAGGTGGCCAGGAGAGGAAAAAGCATATATACTCAATGGGGTATAGGCATCTGAAGTAAGAAGGGGGGACAGGGGGAAGGGGGGATGTGAATGATGGAGGAGAGGATAGACCATGGGGGGAGAGTGGTCAGATATAACACATTTTCTTTTTTTCTTCTTGCAAGGGGCTGGGAGTGAATGGCCTGTCTGGGACCATAGGGCCAGGTGGATGCTGGGCCTAAGGGGTGGTATGGGGGCTCGGGGCCTCGTGGCCCCAGGGCCAGGGATCTGTCTGCTGTGCCACTCAACTACCCTACAGCAGAGTCAGAGTAAAAGGAGAGAGAAATTACAAAACATGGTATTGGAGAAATACGAAAGGAGGGAGTTGTGATCAGCAATGGCAACAGTGGAAAAATATGGAAGTAACTTTTGCGATGGACTTATCATAAAGAATGTGATCCACCTGTGACAGAGTTGTTGGTGTTGGAACAAAGACTGAAGCACATTTTTCATTATTCTTATTCTTATTCTTATTCTTATTCTTATTATTATTATTATTATTTGGGGGGGTGCAGAGCAAATGGGGCTGGGTGGCCCGCCTGGGGCTGCATAGCAGGGTGATTGTTGGGTGTCTAAGGCCAGATTTGGACCTGGGTGCTCCTGGCTCAAGGGCCAATGCCCTGTCCACCACCCAGCCACCCCTACTTTTATTACTATTTTATTATATTTGGGGTCTTTTTTTCTTTTTTTTTTTGTTTTTTGCAGGGCAGTGGGGTTGGGGTGGCTTGCATGTCACAGAGCTGGGTGATTGTTGGATGTATGGGGCCGGATATGGGCTCAGGTGCTCCTGGTTCCAGGGTTGGTGCTCTGTCCATTGCACCACCTGGCCATACCTACAATTATTACTATTATTTTTTTCTTTTAAATTTCAATTTTTTCTCTCCCCTTTACTTTATCGCTCAAGCAAGTCTATATTTTTTGGGGGGAGAGGGTATTTAGTTTACTCTCAAACAAGAATATTTTATTAATGTAAAAAATTATTTGTACAAAATGAGAATAAATAAATAATATTAAATATAAAAAATAAACAAAAAAATAGAAAAAAGTGATTTAGAACTTTGATCTGACACCTGCTTATTCATATCCTTTGACCATTTATCAATTGGAGAATGACTTGTATTCTTAGAAATTTGACTCACTTCTCTATATCTTTGAGAAATGAGACCTTTACTGGAGCCACAGTATTGATATTGTTTCATTGTCTATGGTATCTTTTAGCAAGATGTACTTTTCCTTTTTTAATCTTTTAATTAGTTCTATTTTTGCTTTTACTTTGTCTGAGATCAGGGTTGCTACCTCTGCTTTTTTCCTCAATTCATAATAGAGTTCTGCTACAGCCCCTTACCTTTACTCTGTGTGTCTCTTTGCTTCAAGTGTATTCCTTATAAATAACATATTATAGGATTCTGGTTTTTGATCCACCCTGCTACCTGCTTCCATTTTGTGGGAGAGTTGATTCCATTCACATTCACAGATGTATTTTCCTCCATTCTTTTCTTCTTTCTGTTTGTCCTCTCTCTCCTTTCACCCCTTTCCCCTTCCCCATTGTTTTGCTTCTTTCTGCCACCTCCCTGAACTGTCCTCCCTTCTGCAGGTCCCCAACATCCCCCCACTTAATCTTCCTTCCTACTTCTTTGTCAGGTAAGATGGATTTCTATATTTAACTGTGTATATTATTCCCTCTTTGAGTCAATAAGTAATAAGAGTAAGAATCAAGCATCATGACTCATTGCTCATCTTTCCATCTTCCTCTCTGCTGCCTGAAATAATTTATCCCATTCGACCTCTTCCTTCCTTCTGTACCCAGTGTACTCCTCTTTCATATCTCTTAATTGTTTTTACATTAAAAACATTACTTGTACAAAAATATTTATAGTAGCCCTGTTTGTTGTGGCAAAGAATTGGAAATCCAGTAAATGTCCTTCAATTGGGGAATGGCTTAGCAAACTGTGGTATATGTATGTCATGGAACACTATTGTTCTATTAGAAACCAGGAGGGATAGGATTTCAGGGAAACCTGGAGGGATTTGCATGAACTGATGCTGAGTGAGATGAGCAGAACCAGAAAAACACTGTACACCCTAACAGCAACATGGGAATGATGTTCAACCTTGAAGGACTTGCTCATTCCATCAGTGCAACAATTGGGAACAATTTTGGGCTGTCTGCAAAGGAGAGTACCATCTGTATCCAGATAAGTAGCTGTGGAGTTTGAACAAAGTGCAAGGACTATTCCCTTTAATTTAGAAAAAAACAGATAGTTTATTGTCTGATCTTGTTACCTCTTAGACTTCTCTTTTCTTTAAGGATATGATTTCTCTCTCATCACACACAATTTGGATCAAGGTACAACATGGAAACAAAGTAAAGACTGACAGAGTGCTTTCTGTGGGGGGGGGGGGAGGGAAGCAAGATTGGGGAAAAATGTAAAACTCAAATAATATCTTTAATAAAAATAAATTTAAATTGTTTTTACATTCCTTCAAATTCATCCTTTACCTGTATCTTAGTCTCTGTATATCTCTTCTAATTGTTATTTAATTGTATTAATGATGCAATTTTAAGAACTACAAGTATTTTCTTCCTTCAAATAGTTTAGTTCTATCCCTTATGCTTTCTTTTCCCTTTTTTTACTTATTTATGTTTTTCAGGTGATATTGGAGATCAAGGGTTTTTTTAATTGATTAATTAGTTTAGTTTTTTATTTTTCCTCATTTACATGTAAAAACAAGTTTTTACACTCTTTTTAAAACTTTAAATTCCAAATTCTCTCCCTTGTTCCCACTCACTGCAACCCTTTTTAGAAAGCAAGCAATTTGATAAAGGTTAAAAATGTGTAATCCATAATAAGCATTTCCCTAATAAGCACCCCCACCCCAAAAAAAGAAACCTCAAGAAAAGTAAGTAAAAGAAAAAAGTACCCTTCAGTCTGTATTCAGACAGCATTAACTCTTTCTTTGGGGAAGAATAGCATTCTCTATCATAAGTCCTTCAACGTTGTCTTCAGTCACAGCACTGATGAGAATAGCTAAATTATTCACTGTTCATCATCCTACAATATTGTTGTTATTTTGTATTCAGTACATTTCACATTGTATCTGCTCATGAAAGTCCAGATTTCATTGAGAGCATCCTGCTTCTTCACAGCACATAGCCAAATAGCATTCCATCTCAATCAAATAATACAATTAGTTCACCCATTCCCCAACTAATAGACATCCCCTCGATTTCCTTTTCCTTCCTATTTTAATCTCTTCTGGAATACTGCCTAGAAGTGGTATTGCTAGGTATTGCTAGGTCAGTAGGTATGCATGGTTTTATAGCACTTTGGATATAGTTACAAATTGCTTTACAACATTTCACAACTCCTTCATCAATGCATTAATGTTTCATTTTTCCTATATTCCCTCTAACATTTGTCAATTTCCTTTTCTGTCCTATTAACCAATCTAATAGCTAAAAAGTAGTATCTCAGAGTTGTTTTAATTTGCATTTCTCCAATTAACAGTGAGTTAGAAATTTTTTTAATATAGCTATAAATAGCATTGATGACCTCGTCTGAAAACCATTCATATCTTTTGATCATTTATCAACTGGCAAAGGGCTCTTATTTTTATAAATTTGACTCAGACCTCTGTTTGAGAAATGAGTCTTTTATCATAGAAATTTGTTTTGATATTTTTTCACCACAATTATTATTGCTAACTGTATTTCCTTCCATCCTATTCACCAGTCCCATTTATTGTATTCTCTCCTTTCACTCCTCAAAAGTGTTTTGCTTCTGACTAGCCCTTCCCCCAATCTTCCCTCCTGTCTATCATATCCTCCCCCTTTCTCTTGTCCTCTTCCCCTCTTACTGTCCTGTAGGGTAAGATAGATTTCTATAGTCAATTGAATATAATATAATAATAATATAATATTCCTTCTTTGAACCAATCCTCATGAAAGTGAAATTCACTCAGCCCACTTCACTTCTTCCCTCTTCCATTCCACTGAAAAGAACTTTTTCTTGCCTCTTTTATATGAAATAGTCTACCCTATTCCTCCACCCCTTTCCTTTTTTCCAGTACACTCTCTCACCCTTTAATTTTATTTTTAAAGATATTACCCTTTCATATTCAACTTTTGACTGTGCCCTGTCTATATACTCCTTCTAACATCCCTAATAAATGATAAAGTTCCTATTAGTTATCAGTGTCATCTTCCCATGTAGTTATACAAACAGTTCAACATCATTAGATCCTTTATAATTTTTCTTTTCTGTTTATCTTTTATACTTCACTTGAGTCTCCTATTTGAAGATCAAATTTTCTGTTCAGCTCTTGCCTTTTCATCAGCAAAGTTTGACTGTTATATTTTTCTGTGTTTTTTGATCTTCCTTATCACCTTAGTAACTTTTAATAGTAATATTTTTCCTATTATTCATTTCCCCCCAGCCTATAACTTGATTTTAACTCTTTTTTGAAGGTTTTCTTCCTCATCTTCCAGGGTGGAGAGTGTACTCAAACTTCTGGGAGTTTTTGCAGCTATTTTTCAGACATACTTCAAGGGACCTGCAAGTTTTTATTTCTTCCAAAGTGGTATAATCTAAGGAAAGGTGTTTAATACTCCCTTGGCCTATGCTGTAGTCTTTGGGGACTATGAGCAATCTTTTCCTGCCTTGGAACTAGAAGAAAGTCCCTGCTCCCCTATAGCCACAAGCTTTGATGTGCTAATTCTGGCATGGGAAATGAAACCCAAGACTGTGACCCAGATCTGGGTAAGGGCAAAGCAACAGAGTACTGCCTCAATGATAACAAAGAGACCCCCTATATCTCTTTCTGAACCCCTTACCCTCAATAAGCCAAGAGTTCTGGAAGCAGCTGCCACAGCTGCTGTTTCAATGGCTCCCAAGGCCTGCTTCTTTGCCAAGGTCTGCTCTGGATTGTGCTCCACTCTCCCCTTGGTGTGACAGACTTTTCCTGCTTACCTTTCAAGTTGTCCTTGTTGCCTCTAGGCTGAGAGATCTGAAAACCATCTTTGCTACCACTTATTCAGTTGCCCCACTGCGCCTATTCCTGGATTGCCAAAGCTAGTCTGTGCTAGCATGACGTGCACTTGCACAGCCCTCCCTCTCACCCTAGTGTAACAGAGCTTTCCTGCTGATCTTCTAAGTTGTCTGGGATGGAAATTTGTTTTAGTCTGTTTTTTCATGGGTTCTGCTACTCTAGAATTTGTTTAATCATTATTTTAAAATATTTTAAGGAGTTTCAGAGAGAGCCCAGCAAGTCCTTTCCTTTACTCTGCCATCTTAACCCTGCCTCAGAGGTCAGGTTTTTGGTTTAGTTCTAGTCTTCTCCTTATGAAAGTTTGAAATCCTTATATTTTATTGAATGATCATTTCCCCCCTTGATGTAATATGCTTAATTTATTAACCAGATAGATCATTTTTGGTTGTAGGCTCCTTTATCTTTCAGAATATCATGTCCCATGATCTCTGATCTTTTAATGTTATAGCTGTCAAGTCTTGTGTAATCCTGATTGTGACTCCCCAATAACTGAATAGTTTCTTTATAGCCACTACTAGTATTTTTTCCTTGATCTGATAGTTTTGAAATTTGGTTATAATGTTCCTTGGAGTTTTTCTTTTGGAATCTCTTTCATGAGGTGGGTTTTTTCAGTGGTGAATTCTTTCAATGCCTGTGTTAACTTCTTATTCCAGTATACCAGGGTAGTTTTCCTCAATATTTTCTTGAAAGCTGCTTCCAAAATAAACATAGTACAGCTTTACAAATATGTGTATGAATGTATATGTATATGATTATAGATATTTATGAAAATGTTTGTATATATGTGTGTGTTTATATACATGTAAATGTATATGTATATTCATATTTAATTCTAACCTTCTGGGAGAGAGGAAAAATAAAGTAAAAAGTGCAGAGCAGAGGAAAAAAGAAAACATACAAGGAAGCAAAGAAAAGATGGACACAATGTATAGTATTTATTATACAATCTTTCTTGAAATGGAAATTTATTACTTTATATTTTAAATCATCTAATGTTCTACTGGGCACATGGTAATTTTTTTCTTTTCTTACTTTATATTTAAGGTTAAAATTTACAAAAAAGAAAGATGCTATCTAAATTCTTTTTTTGATTATGACTTTCTGTAAATCCAATGATTCTGATTTTATCTCTTCTGAATTTATTTTTCAGTTCAGTTGTTCTCATGAAATATTTTGCATTTTCTTCCATTTTTTGTTCTTTTAAATTTATTTGATTCTTGATGTCTCATGGAGTCACTAGCTTCCACTTGCCCCAACTCTAATTTTTAAGATGTTGTTTTCCTCAGTTGGTTTTTGTATTTTCTTTTCCATTTGGCCATTTGTACTCTGAGTTGTTTTCTTCAGTGAATTTGTGTATTTCTTTTTCCATTTTACCTATTCTACTTTTTAAGTTATTGGCTCTTTTTTTCATAATTTTATTTCATCACTCATTTCTTTTCCCATTTTTTCTTTTCTCTCTTACATTATTTTTAAACTTCTTTTTGAGCTCTTCCATGAGTTCTTTTGGTACTTGAGACCACTTTCCATTTTACTTTGGGGTTTTGCTCATTGGTATTTTGATATTATTTTACTCTCTGATTTTGTGTCATGATCTTCCCTGTCCCCATAATAACTTTCTATGGTCAGATTCTTTTTTATTGCTTTCTGGTCATCTTTTTTTAACCTTTTTTTCCTTCCTTTTAAATATGAACTCTGCTCTTAGGGACACTGTCTTGGGCTCCCTGTGCCAGTGACTGCAGGCCCCAGCTGCTTACCTGATGCTTTGCTGATGTTGTCTTAAGGCCTATAGATGACTCTCTAGTCTGCTGTGCTAAGGGAGTGGGGTGGAGTGGGGCTGTCACTTCTGGAGCTCATAGGAGTCTGGCAGCTTACCAGTTACTGAATTAGGGTCCTAGTGATTGTGTCTGGTGTATGCTGAGGCTGGTGAGGTATTTCTGGGTTTCCCCTGAGGTTACATTGAAGCATTTGACTGTCTGGTCTCTGGATGCTACCTCCTTGTTCAGGGCTTTCTGTATACCTAGCTAAGGAGACACATGTGGAGGTCTAAAGCACATGATGGCCCAGATGCAAGAGTGTGCCTGCCCTAAGCTATAACAAAGCACAAGATGCCTCTTGGTGACAGACTTCCAACTCCCTTGCCCATCCCAAGATTTGTAGGCAGCCCTGGTGTTAGCACTTGCCTTCCTTTCTACTCTGAGTATGTCACATTAGTTTTCTGAGGAGGGGCTTGCCACTAATCCACTGTGATACTTCTTGTCCTGGTTTATATTCCCCTTTCACCTAAATGAGGAAGACCTACTCCAGTTCTCCAAGTTTCCTAGACTAAAAGATTGTTTCACCCTTTACTCTTGGTTTGTTATTCCAGAATCTGTTCATGGTTATTTGGGAGCAAACACAGGAGAGCAACAGCTGTTAATTTCTTATTCTGCCATCATGACTCCAAAAATGTTCTATGACTTTTTAACTCCTTGTCTTGATTGATTTTTATTGAGTACTTCTTAGTATAATATTCTTTTAGTGACTTTATCTCACTAAAGAGATTCAAAACAAAAATATGTTTGTTATCTAGATGACTCTTACAATCAAATGTAGGCAAAAGCCATGCTGACAAGGACATTAGAATTTGTGTAAAGAAAATAGATAAAAAGTAAAATATGTTCAATACTTAAAAAGGAATATGTATAATTAAAGGAACTATGAGTGAAGAGTTTGCATAATTAGGAAAAAAATTATTCCTCTGCTTTCTTCTTCCTACGTCACCCTTTTTGAGGCAGTAATAAGAAAAAAGTTGTGAAATAGATGAAGTTGAGAACAGGTTTGGGAGAATGCTACTTGGATGCTCATTCCAATAAGCCAGTGATATTTTTTTAAGAACAGGACAAGTGCCTAATGTGCACTAACATTTACATAAAGCAGCCAATCAAGTCCACTAGCTTTAATCACAAAGACTAATTCTGATGCTTACCACTGTAACACTTTTAGTAGAAAAGACATTTCCCTCAACTCTGATTAATTCCAGTGGGGTTTGTGAAGTAACCCAAATTTCCAAAAAAGACCTTATCAAACACTGTCCAACTGAGCACATTTCTTAAATTGATAAAGGATTGAGGTAATGGGCTTTGTCCAACTATTGGACAACTATATAGAGCAAATGTGGTAGGGAGCAGGCTAATCTAACTTTAAGGCCTTTTCTTTTTGCTATCTCATATTTTTTCTTGTTTGACTCAGGTTCCTTGGTGGATGATGAATCTCTCATTAATGTTCTCCATACAACCAAGCAAACAGCTTCTGAAGTAAGTGAAAAACTTCATGTGGCAGCAGAAACAGAGATCAAGATTAATAATGCTCAAGAAGAGTTTCGACCAGCTGCTACAAGAGGAAGCATTCTCTACTTTCTTATCACAGAAATGAGTATGGTCAATATCATGTACCAGACATCCTTGGCACAATTTTTGAAGATATTTGATCAATCCATGGTCAGGTTGGAATTTGATTATTATTTTTCCTACTCAAAAGCAATTACTTAAACTTGATTTATAGATGGATAGATGAATGGATAGAGACATAGATTCAATTTTTTAAAAATTGGTTTTTTTCTTTAATTTTTAATGTGATTTTTAGGTCTGAGAAGTCTCCCTTGCCTCAGAAGAGAATTGTAAATATTATTGAATTTCTGACTTTTGAAGTTTTTGTGTACTCAGTCAGAGGACTATATGAAAACCACAAATTCCTTTTTGTCCTCCTTATGACATTAAAAATTGATCTTCAAAGAGGAGTAGTTAAACATAAAGAATTTCAAGCCCTTATTAAAGGTAAATTTTTGAAAATTTAAATTATTCACAGAAAGTTATTCTTGATCTCATTTAAGCATACCATAACTCCATTTTCCAAATAACATAAAAGAACATTAAACTTGCATTCACATGCAATTAAAGAAGTTTAATCATAAATAGTTATGTGTAGCCTTCATGTGTAGCATTTGAGCCTAATAAAGACCCATGGATATAAGTAGAAGAGATAATATTATTCCCATTTTTATAGCTAAAGAAAGACAAACTTAATCTTAAAATGGTTTGCCTATGCAATGGGGATAGGCTAGAGACATTCCCAATAAGATCAGGGGTGAAACAAGGATGCCCATTATCACTACTATTCATATTGTGTTAGAAATGTTAGCGTCAGCAATAAGAGAAGAAAAAGAAATTGAAGGAATTAGAATTGGGAAAGAAGAGACAAAACTCTCACCCTTTGCAGATGACATGATGGTATACCTAGAGAATCCCAAAAAAATCATCTCAAAAACTACTAGAAATAATTAATAACTTTAGCAAAGTCACAGGATATAAAATAAACCCTCATAAATCCTCAACATTTCTATGTATGACTAGCAAGATGCAGCAGAAAAGGCTAGAAAGAGAAATCCCATTCAAAGTAACTTTAGACAATATAGAATACCCGGGAGTCTACCTTCCAAGGCAGACTAAGAAACTTTTTGAAAACAATTACAAAACACTTCGCACACAAATAAAATCAGATTTAAATAACTGGGTAAATATCAACTGCTCATGGATAGGCTGAGCTAATATAATAAAAATGACAATTCTACCAAAATTAAACTACTTGTTTAGTGCCCTACCAATCAAAATTCCAAAAAATTTACTTTAATGAGTTAGAAAAAAGTATAAGTAACTTCATATGGAGAAATAAAAAGTTGAGAATTTCTATGGATTTATTGGGGAAAAAGTACAAAAGAAGGTACCTTAGCCTTAGCAGATCTAAAATTATATCATAAAACATCAGTAATCAAAACTGTCTGTTATTGACTAAGAAATAGAGTGGTAGATCAGTAGAATAAACTAGGTACAATAACAGGAAATGATTATAGTAATCTGCTGTTTGATAAACCCTATTGGGATAAAAACTCTCTCTTCGATGAAAACTGGGAAAATTATAAGTTAGTATGGAAGAAATTTGGATTAGACTAACACCTCACACCCTATACCAAGGTAAGATCAAAATGGATACAGGATTTAGACATAAGAATATTATAAGCAAACTAGGAGATCAAGGCCTAATTTACCTGTCAGATCTATGGAAAGGGAAGCAGTTTATAACCAAGGAAGAGATGGAGAACATTATTAAAAACAAACTGGAAAGTTTTGATTACATTAAATTAAAACCCTTTTGTACAGATAAAACCACTGTAACCAAGATCAAAAGAAATGTAGTAAATTGGGAAACAATTTTTTCAACTAGTATTTCTGACAAAAGAGTCATTTCTAAAATATACAGAGAACTGAGTCAAATTTTCATAAAAACAAGACATTCCCCAATTGACAAATAGTCAAATGATAATGCAAAGGCAATTTACAGATGAGGAGATCAAAGCTATCCATAGTCTTATAAAAAAATTGCTCCAAATCACTGTTTATTAGAGAAATGCCAATTAACGCATCTCTGAGGTACAACTTCACACCTCTCAGACTGGCCAATATAATCAGAAAGGACAATAATCAATGTTGGAAGGGTTGCGGGAAATCCGGGGCACTAATACATTGTTGGTAGAGCTGTGAACTCATCCAACCTTTCTGGAGAGTAATTTGGAATTACACCCAAAGGGCAACAAACATGTGCATATTCTTTGATGTAGCAATACCACTACTGGGTCTATCCCTGAAGAGATGATGAAAAAAGGGTGTAAATATCACTTATAAAAAAATATTCATAGCAGCCCTGTTTGTGCTGGTAAAGAATTGGAAATTAAATCAAAGTCCTTTATTTGGGGGAATGGCTTACAAACTGTGGTATATGTGTATGATGGAACACTATTGTTCTATTAGAAACCAGGAGGGATGGGAATTCAGGAAAGCCTGGAAGAATTTGCATGAACCTATGCTAAGTGAGCTGAGCTTAACCAGAACATTGTACACCCTAACAGCAACATGGGGGTGATGATCAACCTTAATGGACTTGCTCATTCCATCAGTGCAACAATCAGGCACAATTTTGGATATCTGTGATGGAGAATAGCATCTATATCCAGAGAAAGAATTGTGGAGTTTGAACAAAGACCAAAGACTATTACCTTAAATTTTAAAAAACACCTTTATTTTATTATGTAATTTTGCTATCTCCTATACTTTATTTTTCTTCCTTTAAGGATATGATTTCTCTCTCATCACATTCAACTTAGGTCAATGTATACCATGGAAACAATGAAAAGACTAACACTGCCTTCTGTGGGGGGTGGGGGAGAGGGAAGCAAGAACAGGGGGAAAATTGTAAAATTCTAAATAAATAAATACATACATACATACATACATACATACATAAAATGTCTTGCCTAAGACCACACAATTAGTAAGCATCAGAGGCAGGTGGAACACAGGTCTTTTCTAATTTCAAGTCCATCATTCCAATATACCACAGTCCCTGTTCTACCCATGTGAAAATTTTTTTTTTACTTTCTAGGGAACAAGATCTTTTTTTTCTATCTGATATCTTATAAATTACTCAGATAGTTCTTTATCATTATTACACACATATGAACTGTGAGCTGTATGCTACCTATATCAACCAGTTTTGGTAATAGCTATTCATCTATTTGGTTAGGGTAATAAAGAATTTCTGCCAACAAACAAAAAAAGAATGTCAGTGTCAGTAATTATGTTTTAAGCATCAATTCTTTGGGAATCAGTGGATTGATAAAAATGTGTTAATATATAGTGTCTCAAGAAAATGATGAAATATTATAAAGGGTCATGTTGTCTAATCCATCTATATCAGACCAAAAATCCTATCTACAGCTCTCCTCACAAATAGGTCATTCAGCTTTTGCTTGCATACTTCTAAAGATGGGCAATCTACTACTTATTGAAGTTTTTCGTTTCATTGAGCCAAAATCTACCTGTGGGCAAATTCCATCCTTTGCTTTTGTATCTTTCATCTGGAGCCAAGTGAAACAAATGTAACTTCCTCTTTGAAAACCTCCAAATATTGGAAAACAGCTATCATTTCCTCATATAGCCTTCTATTTTTTAGGATAAATATCCCTAATTCCTTAAATTACTATCATGATCTCAAAGCATCCCCATCACTGAAGTATAAAGTTCAGACTTGACTTTCTCTGTGGTTTCTTAAACTGAGAAGTTAAGAGTTCTGAGAAGAGAGCCAAAATGGTCACACTAAGGTAGGAAGCTCTTGGACCTTTTCCTGAAACAATTTTAAATGAAGCCTCTTAACAGAACCCACAAAAAAAGAGAGCATGAAACAAGTTCTCAACTCAAGATATCATGGAGGAACTTCAGAAAAAGTCTAACAAGGGTGAAAAAAGAGTGTATATAGCCCAGTGCAAGAAGGAGAACTGGGAAGTTAGGAAGATCCTCTTAGCCATTGTGTAGTTAGGTTCTGATTCAGCAGGACAGCGATACTGCACGCCTGCAGTAAGGGTCCCCTCCCAGAACCCAAGAATGCTTCTGCAGCAGGCAGAACAGGGTTGGGTTACCCTAAAGCAGAAAACAAACCATGAGTGCCTGAGATAACCAGAGCAGAAAGCCTAGGGACCAGAACCCTGGTCCCCTAAAGAAAAAGTCTGTGCTCCAGGAACAACTATTAAAATGAGCAAAAATTTTTTAAAAAGAGTACTAATTGGGGCTGCTAGGTGGCGTAGTGGATAAAGCACCGGCTTTGGAGTCAGGAGTAGCTGGGTTCAAATCTGGTCTCAGACACTTAATAATGACCTAGCTGTGTGGCCTTGGGCAAGCCACTTAACCCATTTGCCTTGCAAAAATCTAAAAAAAAGGAAATAAATTATTAGGGGCGGCTAGGTGGCGTAGTGGATAAAGCACCGGTCTTGGAGTCAGGAGTACCTGGGTTCAAATCCGCTCTCAGACACTTAATAATTACTTAGCTGTGTGGCCTTGGGCAAGCCACTTAACCCCGTTTGCCTTGCAAAAAAAAATCTAACAAACAAAAAGAGTACTAATCATAGAAAGCTACTATTCTGAGAGAGACAATAAAAATTGCAATCTCAGAAGGGGAAAGTGATGACAAAATGTGTATAGATGAAGCTTCAAAGGGCTTTTTGAAATTGGTCTCACATTAGGGCAGATCAGAAAGGATGTTAAAAATAAAATTATGAAAAGAAATGAGAGTCATGCAGAAGGATTATGGAAAAAATGACTGAAGAAACCAAAAGGTTAAAAAAAATCAGTTCCTTTAAAGTAAAAATGACTCAATTGGAAAAGGAAAACTACTCCTTTAAAAGTAAAATTAACTAACTGGAAAAGTAAATGCAAAGGCTAACTAAAGAAAATAAAACTCTAAATATTACAATTGGACAAATGGAAATTAATGATTCTATGAGACTTCAAGATTCCATCAAAGTCAAAATACTGAATAGAAGAAAATTCAAAATAACTCTTCAGAAAAACTACCAACATAGAAAACAGATCCATGAGAGACAGTTTTAAAATTTTTTGACCACTTGAAAACCACAATCATAAAAAAAAGAACCTGGGAAATATTTTTGGGGAAATTATAGAAAACTGCCTTGATATCCTAGAATAAGAAGATGAAATAGTCCTTGAAAGAATCCATTAATCACCCACATAATGAGATCCCCAAATAAAAAAATCAAAGGAACATTGGAGCCAAATTTCAGATTTCTCAGTCTAAGAAGAAAATACTGCAAGTAGTCAAAAAAAGCAATTTAAGTAGCAGGTAGCTACAGTCATGATTATGCAGACATATCAGCTTCAACATCAAAGGACTGAAGAAGCTGGAATATGATATTCAGAGGGAAATTAAAGTAATAATTCAGAGCTATTTTGCCCAACTGTATGCTAACAAAATCTGACAAACTGAGAAATGTATGATTATTTTCAAAAATATAAACCTCCCAGATTAATAGAAGAAGAAGAGATAAATTATTTAACTCCATTTCAGAAAAAGAAATTGAACAAGCCAGCAATAAACTCCATAAGAAAATATTTCCAGGGCCAGATGAATTCACAAGTGAATTCTACAAAACATAAAAAGAACAGTTAATTATAATTTTATATAAACTATTTGAAAAATTAGGTTGAATTCTGCAAAATTCCTTTCATGACACCAATATGGTGCTGACACCTGGACCAGGAAGTGCCAAAATAGACAAAATTATTGACTAATCTACCAAATCAATATTGGTGCAAAATTTTAAAATAAAATTTTAGCAAAGAAATTAAATCAAGTTATCACTAGGAAAATAAACTATGATCAGGTAGGATTTATACGTGGTATGCAGGAATGATTCGCTATTAGGGTTCGATATTAGGAAAATAATCAGCATAATTGACCATATCAATAACAAAATAAACAAAAATCATGATTATCTCATTGTGTGCAGAAAAAGCCTTTGACAAAATATAGCACATTTTTCTATTAAAAATACCAGAAAGCATAGGAATAAATGGAGTTTTCCTTAAAATTATAAGCTGTATCTATCTAAAAACATCAGTAAGGGAGATAAATTAGAAGCATTCCCAGTAAGATTGGGTGAAACAAGGCTTTCCATTATCACCACTATTAGAAATGTTAGCTTTAACAGTAAGAAAAGAAATTGAAGGAATTAGAATAAACAATGAGGAAACAAAGCATTCACTCTTTGTAGATGATATAAAGGTTTAGTTAGAGTACTCTAGAAAATCATCTTAAAAACTTTTCTAATAGCCAGAGATAGAATTAAATTCCCATTAAAAGTAACTAAAATAAATAATATAAACAATATAAAATAAAATGTCTGGGAATCTACTTCCCCCCCCAAAAAAAAAACTCAGAAGCTATATGAACACGTAAAAATATTTTTCACATAAATTCAAATCTAAACAACTGGGAAAATGTCCAATGCTCATAGTAAGGCCAAGTTAAATTAAATTACTTATTCAATGTCATCCCATTCAAATTACCAAAAAACTATTTTACAGTGTTAAAAAAAAATAGTAACAAAATTTATCTGAGAAACAAAAGGCCAAGAATATCAAGGGAATTAGTAAAGAAAATGCAAAGGAATCAAACTTTCAAACTATATTATAAAGTGGCAGTCATCAAAACTATCTGGTTCTGTCCAAGAAACAGAGTCGTGAATAAGAGGAATAGATTAGATACAAAAGAAATAATAGTAAATGACTATATTAATAGTAAATGACAATATTAATTATATACTAATAGTAAAAGACTCTAACTTCTGGGTTAAGAATTCACTATTTGACAAAAATGAAAAATAATATAGTAAAACCTAGGTATAAGATATACCCTATAGCAAGCAAAGATCAAAATGGGTACAGAATTTAGAAAAAAGGTAATTCCATACACCAATTAGGAGAACCAGGAGTATAATCTTTCAGATCTATGAAATAGGGAGTTTATGACCATAGAACAGATAGAAAACATTATAAATTGCAAAATGAAGTTTCAACAACATTAAATGAAAAGGTTTTATTCAAACAAGGACAATGCAACCAAAATTAGAAAGAAAGCAAAAAGTGGAAAAACAATTTTCACAGCTATTATTTCTGATAAAAGACTCATTTTTAAATATATAGAGAGAGAACTGGGTCAAATTTATAAGAATACAAGACCTTCTCCAAAGTGATAAATGGTCAAAGGATATAAACTGGCAGTTTTCAGATGAAAAACTTAGAGCTATCTATAATCATATGAAAAAATGCTCCAAATCATTATTAATTAGTGAAATGCAAATTAAAATTACTCTGAAGTATCACCTCACACATATCAGATTGACTAAAATGACAAAAAAAGAAAATGATTTATGTTGGAGGGAATGTGGGAAAATTAGGACACTAATTGCACTGTTGGTGGAGTTGGGAACTGATCCAACTATTCTAGAAAACAATTTGGAACTATGCCCAAAGAGCAATCAAACTATGCATACCCTTTGATCCAGCAATACCACTACAAGGTCTATATACCAGAGAGATCATAAAAATGGTGGAAAGGCCCACATGTACAAATATATATATTGCCACTCTTTTTGTAGTGGCAAAGAATTGGAAACTGAGAAGATGCCTATCAATTGGGGAATGACTGAACAAGTTATGGTATGTGAGTGTGATGGAGTACTATTACTCTATAAGAAATCATGGCCAAATGGACTCTAGAAAAGCTAGAAGGACTTATGTGAATTGATGCTGAGTAAAGTGAGCAGAACAAGGAGAACAGTGAGATGATCAGCTGCAATTGATGCAGCTACACTCAGCAGTTCAATGATCAAGGATAAATCTGAGAGACCTGTTATGGAAAATGCCATCCAGAGAAAAATACTATGAAGGCTGAATGCAGAACAAAGCATATTATATTTACTTTTTAAAAAAAAATATTTGTTTTTCTTTTTCATTACTTTCCCCTTAATTCCAATTCCTCTTTCATAGCATGACTAATATGGAAATATGTTAAATATAATAGTATTTGTACAGACTATATAAAATTGTTCACTGCATGGGGAGTGGGGAGGAAGGGGGGACTGTAGAAAAACGTGGAACTCAAAAACTTGCAAAAAGATGAATGCAGAAAACTGCCTTTGCATGTAATTGGAAAAGATCAATAAAATTTAAAAAATAATTCTGAGAAATGTGGATACTAGAACTGCACAATCTCAAAAAGATATTTTAGTAACAGTAAAAACAACAATACATAGAAACATCTATTGCCAATGAATAGTAAATGAATGTACTCTTAGTCATGATACTTAAATTCAGTTACCAGACCAAAAGGTCACTGAACAATAGTGTCTCTTTATATATTTTTATGGAGAGGTGCTATGGGATGCTGGTAGTATTTCATGAAGCCTAAGATTTGCAAAGAGAGGAGGAAAATATTTTAGAATCTTTCCTATGCTGAATTAAACAATGAAGGTGAAATTTTATGATGTGATACTTCAAAGAGCAAGTATATGTTATAGTGAAATTTTGAAATTATAAATTCTACTAACAAAATACCTAATTGTATATCCATATACATATTTTTTAAATTCTACTTTACTATACCCTCCCTTCAAAAAAAATCAGCACTTCAATTGGATAGAAATGATTGAATTTATCTAGAATGTATCCTCATTGTGAGCAAAATCTATAAATCAGTGTCAGACAAGTCAAATTTCTTGCCATTACCTTGTAAGGGAGAACTTGAAGAACTTTCCATGCTTGTCTCCCACCTCTTCAATGTTTGCTTGGGTAAGGATAAGCTAGCCAATAGGAACCTAACACTTTCTGTGCAGCTAGTCTAACAGGAACTTAAATGGTGCCCAAAGAGAGAGACACAAAGGTGGAGCTATCTGAGTAGAATCCTGGATAAGGACCAGCAGATACAAGCAATATCCAGGTGACATCCCAAAGCAGAAGACTTTGGAGAGGTAACAGATTGATTGTTACCAGGGACTGATTTTAAGTTGGAAAAACGATGTGTGAAGGAAAGTGAAGGTATGAAGAAACAAATAAGTATTCAGCCTTGAGGAACCAGAGAAAGAAGCAAATAAGTATTTAGCATTGAAGAACCATCAGGAAGTGGAGTCTCTGAGGCAGTGCCACAGGGACAGAATGTCTTCCTCAGCAACAGTCTGTACTAGCACCTTGAACAGGATACCAGGGACCTACTGGCTGTTCCTTTTGGCTGCTGCTGCCTGCCTGGCTGTGCTAAGAGTGACCCAAACCCCTAAACTTTACAGACTTCTCCGTGCCACAGACCCTGATGCCTATGATGAATTACACTTCAGAAGCCACAGCAAATTTCGCTCTCCAGCCTACAACGAAGTATGCCACAACTCTTGCTCCAGTACCAGAAAACCGTGAAGGACACCCTAACTGCACTTCCTGTTTAAAGAGCAAAAATGCCACATGCTATTGGACAGTTTATAATGGTGTTGACTACTGTTTAGAAAATGCAACAACTTCGAATTGTACTGTTGTCAACAACTCAAGTAATTTCAAATGCTCTCTCTCATTCTCTGCTACTCTCACCTTCTGCAGAGGGAGGGGGGCAGGGAGAAGGAAAATTTTCCTTTGTGGAACTTTGAAACTCAAGACCCCCCAAAAAACTTATTTTAGAAATCAAGGGACCCCTATGCCTCCTTCCTAGTTTGGGGAGGAGTGGGGTTCAGCAATAGACTTTTGATTGTGAAGCTTCATGCTCAATTAGTTAAGAAAAAAGGAGAAGAAGACTTTTTCTAGGATTGGGAAATTCAGATTTCAAGCCTGTGCTTTTAGCTAATATTTTGGTGTGTTATATGTGTATTTAATCATCAATAGGACATTTTACATCTCTCTACTGGCCTGTAGAGGTGGGAAAATGCTTCTATATTCTGAGATCTGGTACTGGCCAGGGTAGTAATCTCAGCTTGGTAAATGTGATACAAGAGAATTGTTTCTGTGTTTGTGTTTGTGTCTAAACTCCTGTGTGTGTGTGTGTGTGTGTGTGTGTGTGTGTGTGTGTAAATCAGATCTGAAATAGTTAGGTAAATTAAATCTTACTCCTTTTAGTTTGAGTTTTGAATTTAATTGCTTAAAAAGGTCTAATGTAAGTAATTAATGTAGTTGGGATCTGAGCCTATTCGCTTATACCATTTGAAAGTTTGTAAGTTGCAAAGTTTATGAAATGATCTCAGTTGTGAGCTAAGCTTTTGTTAACCTAGTATTGATTGGTAATTTAGTCACCTAAATTTTGTAACAAGTCTTGAGAATTTGTGTATGTTAAGAAGGAAAATATAATTGGGATAATTGTATTTCAAGGAATTTGAAATATAAAATCTATTGATTTCTTTTGGGAAAGAGATATTTGTACTATCTGATTTGTTTTGATGTTAAATTGATAAAATAGTTACTTATGTCATATATTCCCCTTCTGGGATAAATCTGTGGATTCATGCATAATATAATGATGTAAATATTATTTTGTAAAATTTAATAACTCATGTTAATTGACTTGGATGCTTAGTTGTGTTTACTATTGTTTAATTGACATTTGTTTCTACTATTTTTGAACTTTTGTTTACAACTTATGTGGCATTGAATTAAGGAATTTTGCTTCAAAAAAACAAAAAGGGGGATATGTAAGGGACTGTTGTGTATGGCAGATCTTGGAGATCTTGGAGAACTTGGAGAACTTTCCATCCTTGTCTCCCACCCCTTCACCTGGGTAAGAATGAACTAGCCAGCAGGAACTTAACATTTCCTGAGCAGCTAGTCTAACAGGAACTTAACATTACCTGTTAGACCTGTTAGTCTCATTCTCTGTAAATAAAAAATTCTTATATTCCAGGAGACGCCAAGAGTTGAAATTGTGCTAAATTCTTTTGTTCTCTCTGCAATTCTTAAAAATATGTGTGTGATTTACTATTATTGGCAACTAAAGTGCCCTCTGTCCCACATCAGAATGTAAATTAAATTATTCTTTTGTGAGAAGACAGGATTGGGTACCCAAGACTGATAGAAATCAATACCTCTAGGTAGACACTTTTAGACTTACCTTAGACAAATCTAAGTTTTCATTTATAATATTATAATGTGCCCAGAAGGACATAAACTGTAGAGCTGGATAGACTTTAGAGATCATCTCATCCAAATCTTCTTCCCTACTTTCATACTTTTTTACAGATTTGAAAACATAGACCCATAGATTAAGTGAGTAGAAAGCAGAGCCAGGATTTCTGAGTCCAAATCAGGGTTCTTTCCTCATTACTATATGTTGCAAAGTCTCCTTGGATAAATTATATGCATTTACAATGTATACAAGTCCATGGAATTTAGATATCAATAAAACTTGAAGGGTTAAAAGCTTATGTTTTTTTATTAAAGCTATTTATTTATTTATTTTGAATTTTACAAATTTCCCCCTAATCTTGCTCCCCTCCCCCCATCCCCCACAAAAGGCAGTCTGTTACTATTTTCATTGTTTCCATGGTATGCATTGTTCTAAGTTGAATATGATGAGAGGGATATCATAACCTTAAGGAAGAAAAATAAAGAAAAATAATAAGATAACTTTTTTAAAATTAAAGCTAATTGTCTTTAGTCTTTGTTCAAATTCCACAATTCTTTCTCTGGATACAGATGGCATTCTCTATCACAGATACCCCAAAATTGTGCCTGATTGTTGCACTGATGGAATGAGCAAGTCCATTTAGATTGATCATTACCCCCATGTTGCTGTTAGGGTATATAATGTTCTTCTGGTTCTGCTCATCTCACTCAGCATTGGTTCATGCAAATCCTTTCAGACTTCCCTGAATTCTCATCCCTCCTAGTTTCTAATAGAACAGTAGTGTTCCTTAAAAGCTTATTTTAATAGACAAAGATTATTTTTAATTTTGTTTAAGAGAACTGTATAATAAGTCATGATCTTACAATATTTTTCTCTAGGAGGAGCAGCCTTAGATCTCAAAGCCTGTCCTCCCAAACCTTTTAAATGGATTCTTGATATGACTTGGCTAAATCTTGTGGAACTGAGTAAATTAACACAATTTACAGAAATTATGAATCAGGTAAGGGTCTAACTAATTAAAAATGCAGATTTACAAATGGAAATATAGAAAAGTTCATTTGTGCCTCATTATTTGAGTCTTAAACCTTTAAACTGCATGGGGGAGGGGGGCATTTGTACTGAATTGGTAATCCCTAGGTGTATCACAGAATCTTAGAGGTAGAAGGACCTCAGTGGCCACCTTGCCCTACTTATACCTGAACAAGAATTCCCACCACAATATTCCCAACAAGTAATTTTATTAAACCTTTATTTTCAAGACTTTCGATAAAGAGAAACTCAATGCTTCACAAAATAGCCATCAGATTTGGCTTTATTGGTAACTGTTATCAGTAAGATACCTGTGATATATTTGGCATATTTATCCTTATCCCCAGTTTTGGAAAGTTCTCTGTGGATCTGGGAAGCTTTAATTATTGTACTTCTTTCTTTCTTTTTTAATAATTATTCTTTCAAGGACTTTCTCTTGGTGCCTTTCACTAAAGCATCAAAAAAGTTCATAATAAAGTTCTTACTGGTCTTTGATAAATGCCATATAAAAAGTTCTAGCAATCCATTCACCACAGTTCTTAGACAGTCTCACAATGAACAGTGTTTTGTGAGGGTCCAGGCCTTCCAAAGCTGATAATTGGTGGTTACAATCATTCTAAAATACAAAATTATACAAATTCAATAAGTAAAAAACTTTGTATTAAGAAAGCCAAAAGAAAAAAAAAGAATTGAAAATAAAAGAAACTGGCAAAACTGTAAATGAAAAATGGAAAGGAATTAACAAATGAATTTCCTTCTCATCTCAAAGTAAAAACCTAGTCTTAAAGGAGTCCCCAGAATAACTGGAGCTTTCCTAGAAACCATACAGGATTTGCACTTTCAGATTAAGAACCAAACTTCCCATGGGTTTGTTCCTTCAGAACAAGTAGCAGCACCTGCATTTTCCCAGTTGAGCCCCTTATCAATGTAAAGGACAATCCCAATTGGAGATTTTGACAAATTCTTTCCAGGGGGTACCTATACCCCAAATGAAAGTCCAAACTCACATAGTGATAGGTAAAGCAAAATTAAGTCAAAAGAAAGCAAACAAACTGAATTGAGTCACGAACTAATGGCTTCCCAAAAGGGATTTAGTATTTAAGGTTGATTAGAAATCACCTTTCAAATCATTAACAATACATCTTCAAATGTATTGATGCAGAGCCCAGGGAGGAGGTTTTCTCTTCCCACCACAGTTTAGTTCCAGGAGAACCTCACTCCAAGGAAAGAATATCACTTTGTTTTTTATTACATACTCTTTCATAGGGATATTTAAGAGGAAATCAACAGTAGTATCCTTTGCAGAAATGTACTCAAGATACAAGGTGGATCAGGTGTAGCACAGAAGTTAGTTTATTCCTCTACTTGTCCTTTAAGCAAAAGACCTCATGGGGCGGCTAGGTGGCACAGTGGATAGAGCACAGGCCCTGGAGTCAGGAGTACCTGAGTTCAAATTTGGCCTCAGACACTTAATAATTACCTAGCTGTGTGGCCTTGGGCAAGCCACTTAACCCCATTGCCTTGCAAAAACTTAAAAAAAAAAGACAAGTATGAAAGACAAAGATCCAAAGAACTACCTGTAACTCATAACTCCTCATATACTTTCCCAGAAAGTTGATACTTAAAAAATATTGGAGTATGGCAGAACAAAAATTTCAATGACACTACAGGTCTATACTGTCCAAAAAAATTATTCAAAATTCATATCATGGGGCGGCTAGGTGGCACAGTGGATAGCACACTGGCCCTGGAGTCGGGAGTATCTGAATTCAAATTTGACCTCAGACACTTAATAATTACCTAGCTGTGTGACCTTAGGCAAGTCACTTAACCCCATTGCCTTGCAAAAAACAAAGTTCATATTATTTGCAAAGCAGGGCATGGCTTAAGTTTATCCTTCTGGTGCAAGTTATCTTCTCTCCAAGAATTTGTTGTGGAGAACACTTCTTACTTATAGGGCAACTTGTAGCCAAGCCTAAGATTTCCCAAATTGAAAGGATTTCCTTCAAGATCAAAATAGCCATCTCAGAAATGCCATTGGGTCATTTGTGCTCAGGAAAATAGAAAGCCAAGAGACATCCAGAGGCTCAAGGTCTAGTCTTAGGCTTGTGTGGGACATAATAATCATAGTGGTCACAATTATTGTGGGGGGGCGGTAAAGGGGGAAAGCATGATCCTTTGACTAGGCATTTAAGGGAAAGCTCAAGGTGTCAACATGGTCAATACATAAGAAAAGAAAGCAATAGAAATCAATTCTCTTTTTTAAACTTATTGAATTGATTGTTATTCTTGTTCCTTTTTAGTCCTCTTTGATGTGTCCCATTTTTGTCATTCAAGGCAGCTATATGGCACATTGGATAGAGGTCCAGGTCTAGAATCAGAAAGACCTAAGATCAAATAAAGCCTCAACTATGTGACTCTGAGCAATTGCTTAACCCTATTTACCTTGGTTTCCTCATCAGTAAAATGAACTGGAAAAAGAAATGGAAAACTAGTATCTTTGCTAGAAAAAAACAAACCTGAAATTGGGTCATGGAGGATCAGACACTACTGAAATGACCAACAATTATTTTTTACCATTCTTCAGCAAAAATATATCATCAAAAGTAGAAGGGGTAAGAGTGAATGTTCAACTCCATGGAAAATACCCCAGTTAAGCAAATTTAGCAAGTTCCTCTGATTCCCCAGCCCTATATAGAAGTTTTAGGTGTTTATTTCATACCTAAGTGAAATAGGATAATGTCTTATTTTTCTAATTTTCTTTTTGCCCATTAGTCATTTTCCTTCTCATCATGAAGTTGGGACATCTTTATTGTCTGCTTGTCTTTCTTTGTTTGAAAATGCTCATTTGTTGGTTTTTGATTAAGCAAAGTTGATTAAACTGTCACTGAAAAATAATTGTACAATTCAGAAAATAGATGGTAGTTTGTAAGCGATATGTTGTCACTGTTGATATGTCAGTGTGTAGTGGGGTTGTGTGTGACATGATAAGTGACAGGGTCTGATAATTAGCTTCGTCTCCTGTGGTTGGTGCTGACTGACAAACACTGAAGCAGAGTCAGAATGGCATTGAACTTATGATAAAATTGCCATCCCACTGTAGCAAACAATAGAGATTCTTTTTATTTTAATGACAATTCACATTCATGTCAAGCTGATTAAGGACACATTTCTCTGCCCGTTTGTGATTGGTTGGAGTGGGGTGCGGGCTCTTGCAGGCACCATTTAATTTTGTCCTCTTCTGTGATCACAATCTGCACTGCCCCATCTGTTAATTGTGGGCCCTGGGTCATGAAGGAGACTTGGCGGGGGGGGGGGGGGGGGGGGGGGGTGTTGCGGAGTGTGGCTAGACACCACCAGTCCTGGTGGCAGGTCTCTTCATATATAGAGAGGATATTATTAAACTGACCTTTGCTATTAGATTTTCAATTCTTGAGGGAGGAGATATTTGTCATGACTTCTTGTTCTAGAACTTCTAGTGTATAATATTCTGTACATTAAGCATGGTTATAATTAGCTTGCATTTTGTTAAAAGGAAATTTGGTAGTTCCTTAATGACTTTAGTTCTCTTCTGATGGAACTGTTGTCTCTCTGCTGGTATCCAATTTAATTAGTTCTTGTTTGTCATTTTAATTCACATTTGTACATCTAGTTTTTTATGCCAGAATTTTAGTTTGCCCTGCCTAGCTATTAGCTGAATGCCTTCATTGTCCTTGATCATCCATGATCATCCCTAGTGCTACTACTATTTGTCTGCTGCTACAGACTGGAGTCAAGAGATCTGGGTTCTAACCTATCCTTTTTTGCTACTAGTCCCAAGCATTTATCACATAGTAAGAGATTAATAAATATTTATTTATTGATTGACATATTACCTGGGACAGGTCACTTCCCTTCTTAGAGTTTTTGGGTGGGGGGGGTGGGGTTGCAGCTAGGTGGTGCAGTGGATAGGCACCAACCCTGGAATCAGGAGGACCTGAGTTCAAATCTAGACTCAGACGCTTAATAATTGCCTAGCTGTGTGACCTTGGGCAAGTCACTTAACTCCATTGCTTTGAATGAATGAATGAATGAATGAATGAATGAATGGGAATGAGAGTGAGGAGAGAGCTAGATGATGTCTAAGGTCCCTTCTTGCTCCAAAAATACTATAGCCCTATCTGAGGTGGAGAATATCATCTGTATCCAGAGAGAGGATTATGAGTTTGAACAAAGACCAAAACCTATTACCTTTAATTTAAAAAAAATGATCTTTTATGTAATTTTGCTCTCTTATAGCAAAATTACTATCTTTTATATCCTTAAGGATATGATTTCTCTCTCATCATATTCAACTTAGATCAATTTTGTACCATGGAAAAACTGTAAAGATATCAGACTGCCTTCTTGGGGGCGGGGGGAGCACGAATAGAGGTAAAATTGTAAAATTCAAAATGAATAAATAAATAGACAGACATATAGATAGATAAAAAATAAAAAAACAAAAATATTACAACCCTATTTCTTATGAAGGAAGGGGGTGAGGAAGGAAGCATAAATTTATTTAGCACTTACTATATGGAACTTATTATACAAACTACTAAGGATATAACTACAGGTAAAATCCCACTCCTTGTCCTCAGGGACCTTAAATTATATGTGTTAGACTTAAAGGAAAGAATGGGAGTTAAATGTTAAAGAATGGGAGTTAAAGATAAAGTTAAAAGTTAAACTTAAATGCTTTTAGTGCCTTTAATTTTCTGCTATAGAGAATTTGTACTTTTTAATCACTGTAGGAACACTTTCCAATAGTTTGTTCTGTTTGCCCTGTGATAAATCTCAACTGAAGAAGATAAAAAAAATTGCTTTATTCAGTCATTTGAACAAAAGATCAGTTGACAATAGTTAACTGAATTTAATTATTGTTTGAAAAATGTGAGGCTTTAGCTTCCTCCCTGTCCATGTCATCATCATCTTCCCCCGTTTACTAATGTTTAAAGATTTTTTCATTTACAAACATTCCAAGACACTTTCTAAATATTTTATACTTTAAAAGACTGTGTTTTATATAACAAGATGTAATCTTTATCCAAGGAGACTACTTTTATAACTGGCAAGTTGTCTTTGTAGAGGTACTCAGAAGCTCCTCTCACTCTTATTTGATTCAATTTAGTATTATCTTATCAAGTTATTCTTTGAAATGTACTTGATTACCATTCTGGTTGATTTTTGGCATCTAGTACAAGCTATAGTTGTCTTGTCATGAATTCATAATAAGTTGTTTTGTACTCTTCAATACTAGGTCAAAGAATTAGTAATAAAATGTGTTCATAGACAAGATTTAGTAATGGCAAATCCTCATTTTAGCTCTTAGAATCCATAGTGATGTTTGTTGATCTGGTTTTGACAAACATTCTCTATGACATATCATTCTTTTAACAATTTTTTTTCTTTTTCCTGTCCATATATTATTATACTCTCTAATGACTGAGTGTCAATTGTACTGTATGAAGTCAGAGAGGCAGGGTAATGGAATCTAAGTAAATTTGTGTATATCTAAAACTCGTTCTTCCTGTGATCAAATATAAAATTTAACTCCAACTTCTCTTACAGTTCCTCCCCCTCCCCCAGCAGAACTTGTCCTGAAATTCCCATTTTGTCCACTAAACATTGAAAACAAATAAACCAAAACCAGACATTGAAAGATAAAATTCCAAGAACCAGAAGACAAAGCAAAGGCATACTGTGTGAACTGTGCATGATTCCTCCTACTCTTATGGGTCAGAGGACTTCTTTTGACTTGTTCACTCCTTGCAGGAAACTTAGATGAGTTCTATTTCACCTTCACATTCTTCAGACTGGGGCAGAAGGTCTGGCACTAGGGTGATAACAAATACTATGTTCCAAGACACACACACACACACACACACACCCCTTTCAACAATTCAGAAAGTCTTTGAAGTTAATTAGAATTTAGAACTAAGGCTAAAGGCTACCTGTCAAATATATTTTAGAGGAAGTTATTTTTTAAATATATATTGGACTAGAGATCCTCCGAGGCCCTTTTCAATTTTGAAATTTTGTTATCGCTTGCAGGTCTAAACTGTTTAGAAAGAACTGAATACAAAGGACCTGAAATTTAGCCAAATGTTTCATAGTTCATACAATGAGATTTTCTTCCTCCCTCTTCCTCCCCACTCCTTCTTTCTTCTCCTTCTTTCTTCTTCTTTTTCCTTCTTCTTCTTCTACTTCTCCTCCTCCTCCTCTTCCTCTTCCTCCCTCTCTCTCTCTCTCTCTCTCTCTCTCTCTCTCTCTCTCTCTCTCATAAGACTAGAATGCTTTAGAGGTAAGACTTGAACTCAAAAAACCTGTCCTTTAGGTGCTCCTCTCATTCATTTTTGAATGAGGATGTTCTTCATTTTTTTTAATTTTACATAAAAATAGAAAACCTGAAAAAGTATGTTTTTTTAGTCAGTGAACAATTATTCATGGAATATTGCTATTTTGTACAGTTTTACCTTGTAAGTAGAAGATACAAAAAATGTAAAGCAATCAAGAAGATTAAAGTTAAAATCTAGTTGAGATTAAATATATAAAAGCTTACATATTCACTGAAAGGAGTGCTTCTCTAAAATTCTTGAGTTCTCTCCTATATTGACTCCTAATTAAGTTTATTTTTAGTATATATATATATATATATATATATATATATATATATGAGTATTGATTTATGACTTTACTATAATATTCAGTGTGTATATATAACTGCTACTTTTTCATTGCTTTTAGATATCTCGTAATGAGAAGGGATGGAAATTCTGGTTTGATAAAGCTGCTCCTGAGGAGGAAATCATTCCTGATGGATATAATAATTCACTAGACACTTGTCGCAAACTTTTGCTCATTAGGTAAGGATTGGCATTTATTAGACTTGGAAGCATTCCTTATGTCAACAAATGACAGTTCTTTCTACATTAAATTTAGGTTTTGGCATGGCCTGATAGTCAACCTAAGTAACACAGGTGACTCTTGGCATCTGGTAAGGAAGATAGATTGCAGTACTTGAAGTCAAACCCCACCTTTGATGATGACTAGCTGAATGACCCTAGACAAGTCACCTTATCTTTAATGTGCCCTAGGAAATTCTCTCCTAAACTATAGATCATAGGATCTAGAATTGGAATGGACCATTGAATCCACACTCTTCATATATAGATGAAGTCACCACTAGTAAGAGCCATAGACTGGATTCAAACTCCAAGTTCTTTATCTTCCCTCTCATGACTGCAATCTACAGTTGATGGGGAAGGATTTTAAATCAGAGGACTAAGTGATACTTTATGCCTCTGCTATATAGTTCTGACTATTCAGTCTATTTATAACCAAAAAAGAAAAAAAGAAAAATTATAGGTTTTTAAGTTTGGTATTAATGTTTTTCATATTAGAATTGGAAGAGATTATTTATGATTTACATTGATCACATTTTTCCAATTAAAATATTTTCACAAAAGTTGAAATTCAGTTGAAGTTTATAAAGTATACCATAATAGAAATAGAGTAAGGGTTCTGTTCTACTGAAATTTAGCAAGCGATGTTTCCTATATTGGATGTTTTGTTTGTACATACTACACTGATTTTTCACTTAGATGTTCTCATAAAACCCTATAAAGCATATGCATCTTAGGGGCTGAATACATGCATATTGACTTAGATAGACCATGGAACTTAAAGCGAGAAAAGACTTGAGAGTCATGTAGTCTAGCTCCCTCTTATTACAAGACATGAAGTGACTTATCCATGGTTACATAGGAGTAACAAGCAGAGCCAGAATAAGGTCCCTGGTCTCCTTATTCCAAATCTAGCATTCTTCCCACTAGACTTTGACTATCTCCTTAATTTCAAGGGCCCCTTTTACTCCTTGACTGTGCCTTATAGCATCCCAATGCCTACCAATACAACCTATGATGTCACAATTAGAAAAGGAAAAAACTTCCCTCCTCATCTCTTTTGGAATATATTCACTTTTAGTAAAGAATTACTAAGCTGAAGCTAGTGTCTGCCTTACATAACTATTAGTTAATCAAATTGCTAAGCAGTTTTAGAGCAAATGTATTTTCTCACTTAAAGAATGCGGTTTTAGGACTCCATACCGACTGATATTTATCCTTCATTTTCAAAGAGGAACATGACATCAGAGAGGTGATGCTATAACATGTACATGAATTGGATTTGAGTGAAGGGGTACTGTGCTAAGTCAACCACCTCACTTTCTCCTCCAGAGCCAACTCTGACCAAATATGAATGGCCAGATATGAATCAGGATGACTAGAGATGGTCCTGGATGGGAGGCAATCAGGGTTAAATGACTTACTCAAGGTCACACAGCTAGTAAGTGTAAGGCTGGATTCTAACTCCGATCCTCCTGATTCCAAGGTCAGTGCTTTGTCCACTGCACCATCTAGCTTGCAGCTCAAGGAAAAGCATCTTTCAGTATACCTTTAGGACATAATGCCCTGTCCACCAGGCATATTTTCACTTCCTCTTCCACACATCTGCAAGGTAAAATTTTGAGATTGCCATGTTTCTATTAATTAAATTATGATATTTGAACTCAGAATAAAAATAAAAACTCAGAATTTATTTTCTTAACTTTCTCTAGGTCCTGGTGCCCAGATCGTACTGTTTTCCAAGCAAGAAAATATATTGCAAATTCCTTAGAAGAGAAGTACACAGAACCAGTCATCTTAAACCTCGAGAAAACTTGGGAAGAAAGTGACACACGAACACCTCTTATTTGTTTCCTGTCCATGGGGTCTGATCCAACTAACCAAATTGATGCACTTGCTAAAAAACTTAAACTGGGTATGAACAAAATCCCATTCATTTGGAAACTGCATAATTTGTATATTGTTTAGCTCCTGAATTTGTATTTTCTATTAGCAATTTCCCCCCAAAAAATTGAGTTGAATGAAATAAATATTTGACTTCATTATTCCTTTTGTAGATATAAAAGTATATTAAAACATTCTGTATGAATTTGTATTTTCCATATAGTGAGGAAATGTAGAGAATCACTGACCTCCCTCTTGTAAATCTAACTTGTATATCATTATAAGTTAATCATTGAGGGATACTAGTGGTTGAGGGGTTCAAGAAAGACTGTGTAGAAACATGCTTTATTATATCCCTCTTCACAGTTTTTCCTATCAATGATGCACTCAACAATGCTGGAAATTCATTGTCTGTCTTCTTTTATGCTCTGTCTCTGTTATTTAAAAAACAAAGTGTTTTTCCTCTATAACATGTTGTGTAAATTGTTCCAATTCTGTTACATTCACTTTGCATTAAATCAGAGATCTTCCCAGTTTCCTGTGAAATTTAAGATAACTTTTATTGAATTTGGTCTGAGTCTCAACTTCCTCCCATGCAACATGATACTCTTACTGTCATTGTTCTCCTACTCCCAAAGCAAGAAATTTGAAACTTCCTGACTCAGGACATCTGGCATAAGTCAAGAAAGGTCCTTTCATATGGAGGAGGGGTTCAGGATAAGGTTATTTATATAGGAACATGTGTGCTGAGTGCAGGCTGAAGGAAATTTGAGATTGAGAGTTGGGGAGGGAGATCTGGGAAATTAGACATTTAACCTATTATAGCATGTTTGATAGAGGTGGTAATGGTGATGGTGCAATATTACAGATGAAGAAATAATACATCCCAGAGGGAGATCATAGGTAAAGAAGAGGAGGGGACCCAAGACCCATTGGAGAACACTCAACATTAAAGGACATGATAGAGATTATGAGTCAACAAATGGGCCTAAGAAGTTTGAGTCAAGAAGCTGGAGAACTAGAAGACAATCACAATATTCCAGAAAACATAAGGATTCAGAAGAAGAGGGTAGTCAATAGAGTTCAATGTAACCACTAGTTTGAGAATAATGAGAACTGAGAAGAAGGAAAAAGCAGGTTTGGAAAGCCAGAGATTACTAGTAACTTTGGAGAGAGAAATTTTGGGTTTAGAGATGAATTGGAAACGAGATTGCAATATAATGGAGAGTGAAGAAGTAACTACAATAAAGTAGAAAATGATTTCTTTTCATTTTTTACAAAGAAATGTTATATCTTCCTCCCATAGTTCCCCAAATGGCCAATTTTATAATGGTGGATATGTTGTCCATCCCTGCACCCTTCCTCAAAAGTCTTTCTCGCTTGGTCAGTGACTGAACTTGACTTAACTCATATTCCTCTGGGTATAGATGCTTGGTGCACATTTCTCAGCAGGACACAGCTAAGTAATGCTTAAATGGACTAGCCCACAGAGAATGCCATTAGGTTGGAATGGTCTGCTGCCCCAGTGGGTTACACCAATGGAGCTTCCAGGGAGTTATGTGTGAGTGTTCACTCTAAAATAGGAGAATGAATGCAATGCCTCAATTCAAATCCAACAACTCTTCATGAAGTTCTTCCTGTATATCCAACACATGATGATTGTCGTTCAGTCATTTCACTTGTATTCAACTCTACAGGATCTCATTTAGGATTTTCTTGGCAAAGATACTGGAGTAATTTGCCATTTCCTTCTCCAGTTCATTTTGCAGATGAGGAAACTGAGGCAAATAGGGTTAAAGGACATGCCCAAGATCACAGGGCTACTAAGTGTCTGAGACCATATTTTAACTCTAGTCTTTCTGATTTCAGACCTGGCTCTCTATCCACTGCACTGCCTAGTGTCCCCTAGCTGACGTATGGACAGAAAAGCAAACTTATTTATGTCATTGTTAAACAAGGTGAGGTTATGTAACAGTGATATTTTGCATATGTTACAGAATGCAGGACAATCTCTATGGGCCAAGGGCAAGAAGTTCATGCTCGCAAACTGGTACAAACATCAATGCAACAGGTATGTAGGAAGGAAGAGTTTCAATGCTTTCTTTTTTATTGATATTTTATTTTTTCCAAATACATGTTATGAAAGTTTTAATCCATATGCATATGTATATTTTTAAGTTACAAAATTTCCTTCCATCCTCCTCCCTTTAGTGGCTAACAGTCAGGTTAATATTGTACAGACATATTTTTGATAAACATGTTTACAAATTAGTCATTTTTGGGATGTGGAATTAGGATTAAGGGAAAGAGATAAATAAGAGATAAATTTTAAAAATTGCTCTTCAGATTCTTTAGAATTCTTTATGGGGGGGTTGGTTTGTTTTGTTTTTCTTTCTCTGGATGGGGATAACATTGGCCATAAGAACTACTGAGAGGAGCTGCTTCCATCAAGGTTGATCATCCCACAATGTTGTTGTTAATATGTATATTGTTCTCTTGGTACTACTTCCTTCGCTCAGCTTCAGATCCTGTAACTCATTCCATACCTCTCTAGAGTTCAAAAATTTATGGTTTCTTATAGAACAATAATATTCCATAGTATTCATGGACCATAACTTGTTTAGCCATTTCCCCAACTTATGAGCATCCCCTCAGTTTCCAATTCCTTGCCCATTACAAAAATAACTGCTGTGAATATTTTGGAACACATGGGACTTTTTCTCATTTTTATTATTTCTTCTGGATATAGGCCTAGAATTAGAATTGCTTGGTCAACGGGAATGAACATTTTTACTGCTCTTTGGGCATAGTTCCTTATTGCTCTCCAGAATGTCCCAATCCTCCCACAACCTCTCTGACATTATTCCCTTATTTCCCTTTTTCTAATTTTAGTCAATCTGATAGGTGTGGGGTGATACCTCATGGTTGTTTTAATTTGTATTACTCTAATCAGTAATTTGGAATATATTTTTCATATGATTATATATATATATACATATATATATATATATATATATATATATAGAGAGAGAGAGAGAGAGAGAGAGAGAGAGAGAGAGAGAGAGCTTTAATTTCTTCATTTGAAAACTGTCTATTCATATCCTTTGACCATTTATCAGTTGGGGAATGACTTGTAACCTTATAAATTTGATGCAATTCTCTATATATTTTAGAAATGAGACCTTTATCAGAACTCCTAGTTGTGAAGATTATTCCCCAGTTTTCTGCTTTCTTTCTGACTTTGACAGAATTGATTTTATTAGTGCAAAAACTTTTTGATATAGTCAAAATCACTCATTTTGCAGTTTATAATGTACTCTAATTCTTGTTTGGTCATAAATTTGTCCCCTTTCCATAGATCTGATTTCTTGGTCTATTAATTTATCTATGATGTTGCCACTTTTATGTCTAAATCCTGTACCCATTTTGACTATATTTTGGTATAGGGTGTGAGATGTGAGTCTATGCTAGTTTTTGCCATACTATTTTCTAGTTTTCCCAACAATTTTTGTGAAATAGTGTGTTCTTATTCCAGAAACTGATGTCTTTGGGTTTGTCAAACAATAGATTACTGTATTCATTTATAGTTTCCTTTGAACCTATCCAAATCCACTGATTCATCATTCTATTTCTTAACCAGTACCAGGCAGCTTTGATTATTGCCACTTTATAGTATAGTTTTGGGGGTTTTTTTTTAGGTTTTTGCAAGGCAAATGGGGTTAAGTGGCTTGCCCAAGGCCACACAGCTAGGTAATTATTAAGTGTCTGAGACCAGATTTGAACCCAGGTACTCCTGACTCCAGGGCCAGTGCTTTATCCACTATGCCACCTAGCCTCCCCCATAGTATAGTTTTAAATCTAATAGAGCTAGGCCACCTTTCTTTACATTTTTTTTTCATCAGTTCCCTTGCTATTCTTGATCTTTTGTTCCTCCAGATAAATTTTGTTACAATTTTATTTAGCTTAGTAAAATAGTTATTTGGTAATTTGATTGGTATGGCACTGAATAAGTAACTTAATTTGAGTAGAATTAGCATTTTTATTTTATTAACTCAACCATGAGGAATTGACATTTTTCCAATTATTTAGATCTGACTTTATTTGGATGAGAAGTGCTTTATAATTGTGTTCATACAGTTTCTGGATTTGTCTTAGGAGGTAGATTCCCATGTATTTAAGGGGATATAATGACTATAGTTACTTTAAAAGGAATTTCTCTTTCTATCTCTTGATCTTATGTTTTGTTGTTCATATATAGAAATGCTGATGATTTATGTGGGTTTATTTTATATCCTGCTACTTTGCTGAGTTTGTTAATTGTTTCAAGAAGTTTTTAAGATGGATTTTCTTGGGTTCACTAAATATACTATCATATCATCTACAAAAAGTAAAAGCATCACCTTCTTATTGCTAATTCTGATTCCTTCAATTTCTTTTTCTTCTTTTATTGCTAAAGCTAGCATTTCTAATATTATACTGAATAGGTATGGTGATAATAGGCATCTTGTTTCACACTGATTTTATTGGAAATGCTCCAAGTTTATTCCCATTACATATAATATTTGTTGATGGCTTTTAGATCGATACTATTAATTTTTTAAAGGAAAACTCCATTTAATCCTAAACTTTCTAGTGTTTTTAATAGGAATGGATATTGTATTTTATCAAAGACTTTTTCAGCATCTATTGAGATAATCATGATTTCTGATGGTTTTGCTATTGATGTGTTCAATTGTACTGAATTTTCCTAATATTGAACTATCCCAGCCTACCTAGAATAAAACCAACTGATCATGGTGTATTATCCTGGTAACAACATGCTGTAGTCTCATTGCTAAAATTTTATTTAGGATTTTTGCATCCGTATTCATTAGGGAGACTGGTCTATAATTTTCTTTGTCTTGGTTCTTCCTGTTTTAGGTATCAGCACCATGCTGGTGTCATAAAAGGAATTTGGTAGAACTTCTATTTTTAAAAATAGTTTATGTAGAATAGAAATTAACTTTTCCTTAAATGTTTGGTACAATTCACTTGTAAATGTATCTGGACCTGGAAACATTTTTAGGGAGTCTATTGATGGTTTGTTCAATTTCTTTTTCTGAAATGGGGTTATTTAAATATGTTATTTCCTCTTCTGTTAATCTGGGCAGTTTATATTTTTGTAAATATTCATCCATTTCACTCAGAATATCAAATTTATTGTGCTGTTCAGCAAAGTAGTTTCAAATTATCTCTTCAATTTCCCCCCCTCATTAGTGATTAATTCACCCTTTTTGTTTTTGCTACTGGTAATTTGATTATCTTTTTCCTTTTTTAAAAATCAGATTAACCAAAGGTTTGTCTATTTTATTGGCTTTTTCAAAAAGCCAACTCTTAGTTTTATTTATGAGATCAATAGTTTTCTAGCTTTAAATTTTTTAAATTTCTCCTTTGATTTTCAGGATTTCTTATTTGGTATTTAATTGAGGATCTTTAATTTGTTCGTTTTTTAGTTTTTTTTTTAAATTGCATACCCAATTCATTGATCTCCTCTTGATCTATTTTATTTATATAGATATTGAGAGATATAAAGTTTCCCCTCAAAACTGCCTCGGCTCCATCCCATAAATTTTGGTATGATGTCTCATTAGTATCATTTTCTTGGATTGATTATTTCTATTATTTGGTCTTTGGTCCACCCATTATTTAAGATTAAGTTATTTAGTTTCCAATTAGTTTTTAGTTTATCTTTCCATACTGCTTTATTACATGTTATTTTTAGTGCATCAGGGTCTGAAGAGTGTGTATTTATTATTTCTGCCTTTCTGCATTTGACTAGAAGGTTTTTGTGCCCTAGTACATGGTCAGTTTTGGTATAGGTGCCATGTACTGCTGACAAAAAAGGTATATTCCATTCTATCCTCATTAAGTTCTCTCCAGAGGTCTGTTATATCTAAGTTTTCTAAAATTTCATTCTCTTTCTTAATTTTCTTCTTCTTTATTTTGTAGTTAGATTTATTTAGTTCTGATAGAGGGAGGTTGAGGTCCCCCATTATTAAAGTTTTGCTGAATATGTCTCCTTGTAATTCACTCAACTTTTCCTCTAGGAACTTGGATGCTATAACACTAGGTTTTTACATGTTTAGTAATGATATAACTTAATTTTCAATGGTGCCTTTAAGAAGTATTTTCCTTCCTTATCCCTTTTAATGATATTGATTTTTGCTTTTACTTTATCTGAGATCAGGATCACCTACCCCTGATTTTTTTACTTCAGCTGAGGCATAATATATTTTACTTCATCCTTTTACCTTTACCCTCTGTGTATTTCGCTGCTTCAAATATGTTTCTTGAAAACAACATATTGTAGGATTCTGGTTTTTTAATCATTCAGCTATTTGCTTCTGTTTCTGTTTGCTTCTGTTCATCCCATTTATATTTACAGTTAAGATTACTAATTCTGTATTTACCTCATGCTATCTTTCTCCATTTACATTTTTCTTTCTTTCCTCTTAATCCTCCTCAGCAAAATTTTACTCCCTTTCCCCTTTAACTTTTCTTTTGAAATTTAACTCAGTTTATTTTCACTTATACCTTCACCTTCCCTTTTTTTAGTCCCTTCTTCCCTTTTCTTTCCTTCCCCATTCACCCTTTCCCTGTAGATTAAAGTGGAAATGTATCTTATTCCCTCTATTGAATTTACTCAAAGTTCACACTCTCCCTTTCCCTCTAAAATTCTAAGTCTTTGTGCCTCTTTACCTGGTATTATTTATTGCTCAAGTACTATTAATCTGGCATCATCAATCATAGTTTGATTATTTGATTGCTTGATAAACCCATATTGTTATCAAAGTATCATCACAGATTGATTGATTGATAAGCAGCATTGTCTCAAGTTTACACAAATTATCATTATAATCATTTTTTATCTTATCCCCCTTTTCAAGTACCCTCTGAGGATACACAGTCCTCCTCATAAACCAAAGTATCATTCAAAACCAAATCATTTCTTGAATTATTTGTGCCCCTCCCCCAGGGCTATTTTCTCTCACACACACCCCCCCCCCCAGGGTACTTAACCCCTTGTTTAAGTGAAGTACAGATTTTGTCAAACCCTGATTTAATTAACTACAAAAATCTTAAAGATCTCTAAGTACTGGGAGGCCCTGGGGGGTGGGGGTGGGTCTCACTTGAGAAATTTACAAATGCTTCTAAGTTACGGAGTTTAGGATGCCCTCATCAGACAAAGTGCTCAGCTTTGTCAGCACAGTTAAAGTGGGTCAAAGGATAATGACACACTTAAGTTTGAAGTTAACACCCCTGCTTTTCATCAGAATTTTTTGTCTCAAACATAGTGATGCCATCTTGGACCTCTTCAATGCAGAGATAAGAGCCAATTATACCCATATGTTTTTATGTCCAATCTCTTCAGTTATATTCAACCCTTTAATTATCCTAAGAGAAGTAAAGTTCTCAAGAATTAGAAGTGTTATAGCTTCCCTTTTAGGGTTGTATACAATTTGATGGTCTTACAACATTTATTTTGTTTTATTTTGTTTTTTTCCTTCCCCTTTTCATTTACCTTTCTATGCAACTCTTGAGTCATATATTTGGTGATTGAATTCCCTGTTAAATTCTGGTCTTAGTGTCAGGAAATTCTGGAAGTCCTCTATTATGTTGAATATCCATCTTTTTTCCCTGATAGTATATACTGATTTTTCAGGGTAGTACATTCTGGGTTGTAATCCCAGGCCCTCCGATATATGGTATTCCAGGTCTTCCAATCCTTCAATATTGAGACGTGTGTGTCTGATTGGTTTCCTTTGTATTTGAATTGCTTTCTTTTTACTACTTTCAGTATTCTCTCCTTTATTTGAAAGTTCTGGAATTTGGCTATTACAGTTCTTGGGTTTTTTTATCCTGGGGTCTCTTTATGGAGGGGTTCTGTTGTGTATGCTTTCTTATTTTCTTTTTTTTTTTAGGTTTTTGCAAGGCAAATAGGGTTAAGTGGCTTGCCCAAGGCCACACAGCTAGGTAATTATTAAGTGTCTGAGGTCGGATTTGAACTCAGGTACTCCTGACTCCAGGGCTAGTGCTCTATTCACTGCGCCACCTAGCTGCTCCTAAATTCTGTGTATTCATTCAATGGTCATATTGTCTTCTTGGTCTAGCAGATTTGGACTGTTTCCCCCTTAATAATTTTTCTGCATGATATTTTCCAGGTTCTTTTTTTTGACCAAGGTTTTCTAGTAGTCCAATGATTTGTAAATTGTCTCTTCCAGATCATTTGTTTTCCCTAAAAGGTACTTTGTTTTCTTCAATTTTTTTTCAGCCTTTTTATTTTGCTTGATGGAATCTTGTAATCTTGTAGATTCATTTGTTTCTGTTTCTATTTGTTCAATTCTAATTTGGGGGACTTTATTTTCTAATTACCTTTTATGTTTCCTTTTTAAAGGTGTTGAATACTCTGATCAATTTTTCATAATTTTCTTTCATGACTCATTTCTTTTTTCCATTTTTCTTCTTCCTCTCTTCTTTGGTTTTTGAATTCTTTTTTAAGCTCTTCAATGAGCTTTTGGATTCGGTTCAATTCATAGACTATTTTGAGACTTTCCCTGTGAGTGATTTTTCACTGATTTCTTCTTGGCATTGTTATCATAGCTGTGCTCCTTGGGTATAGGGAGTATAGATCCAAGCTTTTTTGTTGTTGTTGGACCTGGTGTCTGATCCCTGGCTTGTCATTGGCCAAGATGTTGCCTATGCAGTCCAGGCCTTGCCTTTGGCAGAGGTTTGTTTCCTCCTTTATGTCTAGGTTCAGATTTAGCAGTGGTTTATTCCTGCACTAGTCCTGTCTTTTGCACTGGTATTCTCAGGGTTCAGACCTTTCTTGGTGTTGGGATTCTCCCTGCTGGCTAACTATCTAGCTGCTGGAACCTCTGTTGTTGTCTAGCTGTTGGAGCCTGGATTGCACTATGGCTAAAAACTTCTCACTGGCTTTCCTGTTCTACCTCCTGGGCTTTACTTCCCCTTTTCCCCCAAAGAGACAGACCTTCACTAAAGATACTCCATGATGTCTACTGTGGAAAACTTCTTTGAATCTTCTCTTTTTCTTGGTGAGGATCTGTAGCTTGAATGTCAGAATAGAGGCTTCATTTATTTTTGATAGGGAAAAACTCCAGGAGCATGTTAGCTTCACAACACCATCTTAGATGTCTCCACCCTAGAAGTCCATGATCCTTTCTTTTGTCATCTATTATATCTCCCTCTGCCCATTCATTTCGATGTCTCATGCATTTAACAATTGTTGATCTGGCTAGAAATCTCTGCCCCCAGATACTTCTCCTACAACATTTTGAAAAAGCAAATTGATGCTTGCAAACATGGTGATAAACTATTTATACTTGTGATAGAGAGTTCATTTTTCCATTTTTATATATTTATTTAATAAAGTTTCAATTATCCTTGTATACATTTCTTATGAAAATTTTTAACATTTCAAATCAATTTTTTCTTGGTTCAGTGACTGAGGTTCGCTTTCTCTGAGCACAGAAAGCTATTCAGCTTATTTGTCAACAAAATTTTCAGGCTATCAAGTAGCTATGCTACATGAGTCTCTATTCCCAGAGATCCAAATTTAATAGTTTTGGAATTTCATGATATCATAACGACATATAGCACTTACAAAGTGACAGGTGAGGACACTTAAACTTCAATTTTTGGTTAACTTCAGGCATTCATTTTTTTAATTAAGGACAGCTTCAGCCAAATAAATATTTAAGAATGCTAAGTTCAAGTATTGATATTAATTTTTGTTAATAACTGTAAGTTGAATAGAATTTTTACTCACATAAAACCTAATAAATACATAGGACATTAATTCTGTAGAAATGCCATGGACTTTTCATACTAACTGAAAAAATTGCACCATTAAAAAATAAAATAAATCCTTATTTTCAAACTTTTCATCCTATAATGCCACTAATAGCCTCAGAGTCACATAGTCTTTGAAATTAATGGCTAGAGAAGGTTTAATGACCTAAAACATTATTTAGGTTATCAACCTCTTCTAGCTAGTCATTAATCCCCAGAAAACTGAAAGCCTTGATCTTTTTTGCTTAATTAACTTTAATAAATATCATGTGGAAATAGTTATGAATGCAGTTCGTTCTTACTTGGTGAACCAAAGTATTGACTTTATAGAATAAATCTTCAGTTGTATTTTGGACCTATATTGCTGCCATTTCCCCAAATGAATAACTTGTTACCTTAATACTTACATGCAGGAGGTTCATTTTAACTGGGCCTAACACTCCTACACTGGTGTAATTCAGAAGAAAGAGCTATAGATTTGGAATCAGAGAACCTGAATTCAAACCTTAACTCTGTTAATAGGATTATCATTTCATTCTCTGGGCCTCAGTTTATTCAGCCATAACAGAAGGGATTGGATTAGATGACCTCTGATGTCCCTCCCAGATGCAAATATATAGACCTATGGTATTTTTTTATTTTTCACAGTAGGGAAAATGTTAACATAATTTCTTAGAATAAAACCTTGAGTACCATACATAGTTCACATAACTTCTAGACATTCAATTCAGGAAATTGGTCCTAAGTAGTTATTTCTCAGGCCTAATTTTTTGAGGATTCATAGTCTTGACCTGATTGAATGTGCATTTTAAAGTTGCGTAAATTAGAAAGAATATTATTCTGCAGCAAGAATGACATTGTGACATGTGGTGTTAAACTCTGCTAGAACAATGAGACTTATAGGTGAGTGCTTAATAATGTTGCAGATAAGAATTCATAAATATTTGAGGTCTAATTCTTATTTGTAAAAGACAAAAGTTTTGCAAAGTGACTCCTGATTTCAAAATAGAATTGTATCCTTGGGTTCTACTTTCTAAAAAGAAGTGAAAAGTTTAAATAAATAAATAATAATTAAACCAAGTACATAAATAAATGGATGAATAGATAAATGAATAAAAGCAATCTGCATCTCTCTCAAGGGAGTCTAAAGGAAACTGAAAAGACTTCCTTTGATTAGAATTTTCCCATACATACCCATGAGAAATCTCACAACAATAATAGTACAAAAGTGTCTAGGCTAATGCCACATAAGTGGTAAATTTGATCTTATTCAACAGGGCAGGATAAAGTGGTTTACTAGATACATAGGAAGAAAGTTTAGAGGGACACTTGAAGTCCTCCTTCTGACATTGGTACACTATGCTCAGAAAGCATAAAAAGTTAAAATTTTGCAACCCTATTTTTTTGCCTAATTTTTCCAATTTCTTACTACTATTTCTCAGCATTCATTCACTTATTGCACAAATATTTGTTATGTACAAAAAACTCCAAGTTAAGTTTTAGGGGAGAATGTGAAGATGAGTAAAGCATTGACCCAATCTAATAGCTGAGATGTTAACTGAGCAACTAGGGTATCTGGATTGTTATTAAGGTGTGTGTGTGTGTGTGTGTGTGTGTGTGTGTGTGTGTGTGTGTGTGTGGGTGTGTGTGTGTGGAAGGGGGGAGGGTGATGTAGGGGGAAAAGAGAACCAGGCTCAAGTAATCTAATGGCAGATCACTGCCTCCAGTTTTGCATTTAATAACTATCTTCCAGCAATAACTTGTTATTTTTCAGAAATAATACAAAAGTGAAAGAATATAAAGCTGGTAGATCAGACTTTGTTCAAAAGATATATACTGAAGCTGCTGGGATCTCCTTGGCTGCTACTTGGTTTATTATAAAGAACGAAATCTAAGTTTAGGACATTCTAACTTGCAAAGTACTCAATTCCATCACTAGATGGTGCTCACACTGCATAACTAGCAGTTTATCTTTCTCACAACTACTAGATAATGGAGAAAATGATTTCAAACCATTTGGTTTTGAAAGTATTAGTTCATCAAAATAACAAATGATTTATATATTTGGTCTACAACAAAGCAAAAATGGCATCTGTGACTGTTAATTTTTTTTCCAATTTTTTGCCCAAATTGAGTAACCTTGTTTTTTGGATACAGGGCGGCTGGGTATTACTTCAGAATTGTCACCTTGGTCTAGAGTTTATGGAGGAATTACTAGAAACACTGCTTACTACTGAAGCTAGTAATGACACTTTCCGAGTATGGATAACTACTGAAGCACATGACAAATTTCCAATCACATTGCTACAGGTTGGTGACTTGATATCTGGAGTCTGTGATAATTATGGAACCATGAACAAATCATGTTTCTCTGTTCCCTCTTCTGTAAAATGGTTATAATTGCACACTACCTATCCCCAAAGGATTTGATCTGAGGAAAGAAAGCCTTTGAAAATTTCACAGTATTGTAGAAATGCCAGGTATTAAACTGCACTAGCTCTACAAATAGGTCTGTAATAATTTGGATAAATACAAAATTTTTGAGGACACCAACAGAATCTTCAAGGTAAAAATCATCAAGATTATGTAGTTAATATTACTACAAGAGAATTAGAACACTAGAAACTAATCTATGGCTTATTGGTTGTATTCAATTTAATTATTGAATAATTGCCTGAACTTCAGCTAAAGTTATATATATATATATATATATATATATATATATATATATATATATATATATATAATATCATAAATATGTTGTTTACTTCTTTTTAATTAGAATTTTTGTCTTTTGATATGAATTTTTCACAAATAGAACTAATATATTTGCTTTTTATGGCAGACTTCTATCAAGTTTACTAATGAACCACCCCAAGGAGTACGTGCAGGACTGAAAAGAACATTTGCTGGAATTAATCAAGACCTCCTTGATATCAGCAATTTACCCATGTGGAAGCCGATGCTATACACTGTGGCTTTTTTACACTCCACTGTACAGGTATTCAAAAGCAGCCTCTGCCTTTAGTATATTGCAAACTGAGTTATTATAGGATAATTGCCCTTAAACAAGACTAAGTAAATTGAGTCATTATTTTTTGCATTCCCTACCTGTCATATATTTCTTATTTAGATTGGTATTGAGATTCCTTTCGTTTCTTCACTTCTTTGGTAACCAAGTGACATGATAGGCACCAAATAATTAAACTGTTAGATTAGTTGCTCTTTGGTTCTTCTGTCAATATAGGCAGTTAAACCCTTTTCCTGCCCTTAATGGACAGTTCTCAGAGACAGTCCAGAATAATGATAAAGCAGAAAGTGATCCTAGAATTTCCAGATTTGAGGGACTTAAAAACTATTTTGCATTTAAAGTCCATTAATAGAAAATATTAAATGTCAAGTTACATTTTAAAATGAATTTAAATGTTATTTCTAGCTAACAGTCAATTATTTTGACCTATTATGTAGGGGATGGGGCAGGAGCTGCTTCTGATTTAATTGCTCCCCAATACCACCTTTCTTACACACTGCTGACCACTAGAGAAATATGTGCCTCTTATGCAAAGATGGGAGAAGAGACCTCTCTAACCTGGTCTTGTATTCCTCCCATTTTCCTAGAGTAAAATCCAGGTAAATGATAGAATAATGTAACTGTCCCAAGAGCCAAACCTGTTCCTTCATCAGGAAGGTAGCTTCCAGGTGACGAATATTTGAATACTCTGGACACTATTTGAACTCTATTCTGGGACCTACAGTTAGTTGTTCTTCATAACTGAAGAAGATCATGGCATCAGGTGAATGATGGAATGACATGCACATTATGTGCATGATTATAGTGAGGGTAATGTTGTGCAAAGACATCCTTCTCACTGCCTTTTCCAAAACCATTATCACCCCACAGCCTGAATAATAGGAAAAAGGACTTTTGGTGATGACTTTGACTTTATGGATATGAGTCCCTCTCATATCAGCAAGACTCCACAGAGCTTCAGCAATGCTAGGCAAAGTGTCAGCATATGATGTTCTGGCAACAGATTGGTGATAACATAGTATATACACATATCTAAGGAAGAAGTCTCAGACTAGTACATATGTGTGTATTTATTTATATACATTTATATACATATATATACATTTATTTATATACATAAATTATCATCATTCCTCATGAGAAGAATCAATAGAGTTAATATTTGATTGTTTTTTCAAAATTTTTATGGCCCTTGAATTTTAAATCCCATTTTTTAAAATACTATAAAACTATTTAATAATGTTTTACCTTAGCAGACTTTATCATATGCAATTATATATTATTTAAACTTGTTATTGGATTTCAAATCTGAGAAGAGTGTCTTTTGTGTTACCATCCTGAGCAGTGATACTTCATTTGTTCCATCATGCCTACTGGAGGAAGATATATTTTTTTTCTGCCCATGGTAAATATGCAATAATATAGTGAGAAATTATTCTGTGAATTTTATAGGGAACATGAAAGCTTAGATTATTTAATAAGGTTCCTTCCCCTTTTTCATTATCTCCTAAATCCCAGAAGCCTATATTACTTAGAATACTGTCTATTATTGTCAGTCTTCTGGGATTTAGTGAGTCAATCCTTATTTACCTTTCTCATACCTTTGTGATATTATTCACTTCAATCACATTTATCTCCTAAATTAGAAATTCTCAATCTTTTTGTGTGATGAACTCCTTTGGTGAAGCTCTTATGGACCTTTTCTCAGAATCTTGCTTATAAATGCATAAAATATAATATTAAAGATTGCAAAGGAAACCAATGATACTGAAATGAAGATTATCAAACTTTAAAAAGAAGTACATGAACCCCAGTTTAAGAAGCCTGATCCTACATTTGTATCTTTTTAGACTGATTATGCCTGGGGTACATTGTCTCATAGAGTAACTTTTACATCATGATAGAGATAGTCTCTTTGATTAAGTGCTTCTGGTAACACATTTTGTTGATTTTTGTGATGGCAGCTGAGGGATGATTAATGGTTGGTCAGAGGAAAAGGTCTGTCCTTTCTATCTATCCTGTCCTGGGCTGTAACTCGGCAGCACAGTGGATAGAGCACCAGACCTGGAATCAGCAAGAGAATTCAAATTTGGCCTCAGACGCCTACTCACTGTGTGACCCTGGGCGAGTCACTTCACCTTCATTTGCCACACTTTCCTCTTCTATAAAATGAGGCATATAACAGCATCTATCTATTTCCCATCTAGGTTGTTGTAAGGAACAAATGAAATCATTTTTGTAAAGAGCTTAGCACAGACCCTGGCCCCTGGCAGGCACTTCCTCAATGTAGAAGGTAGTAGATTGGTTTTTCTAGAAATAGCTTTTATTATCACACTCCTTAAAAACTTATAATCGGGGTGGGGGGGCTCGGTGGTGCAGTGGATAGAGCACTGGCCCTGGAGTCAGGAGTACATGAGTTCAAATCCAGCCTCAGACACTTAATAATTACCTAGCTGTGTGGCCTTGGGCAGGCCACTTAACCCCATTTGCCTTGCAAAAAGCCTAAAAAAAACCCTACAGTGAATCCTAGTGGGTATCACATAAAGTTCAAACTCTTTGTCTTGGCATTCAACACCCTCCCAGCTGCACATCACTTAGCTAACCTCATCATTTGATTCTTGCCAACAGAAAGTATCGGCTCCTAAAAAGCCTTTGTTCATGTCCATGTCATTCCTCAAGCACAAAATTCCCTCACCACATCAGTACCTGCCTCTGGCTCAAACTCCCTTGGAGCCCACCCAATGCCATCAGAGGCAATTCAAATCATTTGAGTTTTCTGGGCCAATCCCACCTGACTTCCAACCAGTGTTCACCTCCTCTGTTTAGTTCTGCCAGCTTGGATTCTTGATTTGTCTCCAGGGCCTTCATTGTGGTCTAGTGGTACTCTCAGCCATTATGCCTGACTCTTCTGGAATGAATGTGTGATTTCTCTTCTCATTTTCCAATTCAGCTGAACTTCCCCACAGTTTAATATTTCTGAACTCTGTCTTGCCCTCTGCTGGTCTCTGTTAATGAGGTAACTTGGAAGCCTAGATTGAATAATAAAATTGATATGATTCCATAGGAGATGATAGCCACATATTTCTATTTCAAAGTCCACTTGGTCCATGAAGTCCCTCAGTTAAATGTCAACCTCACAGTCATCTTTCCTCTTCTTGAACTCCTGACATACTTATATCTCTGCCACACTAAATTTGACTCTGTCTAATATTGTTCTCTATTTCATCCATGTGTTTCCCCCCCCAACTGTATTTACTCTCTGAAGGCAGAGGTTTTATGATATAATATTAGTTGAGTTGAATAACAGTTCTCCAAATAAACTGAACAAGTTCCTGACTTTGAAATCCAGATATAAAGCCCCAGTGATGATTAGTAGGAGATGATGGGGGTGGGAGTGGGAAGAGATTCAGTTAAATTCAATAGGCTAATTTTTATTTCTCTATTTGGTTTCACTGGGTAGTTTTAGCCCTTATAGAGAATGATGGTGGTACCTTGTGGAATTCCACTCAATCCAACATTTATTAACTGCCTATTCCATGCAGACTAAATAGAATTCAGTAGAATTCAATAAGCAAAAATAGTAAGAGTAGTAATAAAGTCATTTGGAAAAGAAAACCTAAAATTTAACCTTCTTTCCTCTTGATCTAAAATAACTCTTTTTTTGTCTCAAGTGAAAACTTGGAAAGAAAAATTTTAAAATGAAAATTGGTGATAAGAAGCATAATAGAAAACAAATATAGGCATTTTGAGCAATTGTTGAAAATCACATTTTAAGAGATAGCTAAATTGCAATTGTTTAGTGCATATAAATGGTAAGGTTTTCATTAAGTCAATTTAAGCAGTTCTGGGAAAGGAAAAATTCCTTTTCACTCAGTTCCATGACTAAACAAACAGTTCACCACACAGGTTAAAGTAATATCTAATTTCCTCTTCCCCATTACAAAAAAGGTTGGAACTGGACAAAAAAACTTTTTTGCTGAATTAGTTAGGATTCCTTTTCTTTTCAGTGTCTGCAACTGAGGAAAATCAGGAGTAAAGGACTAATGGCAGTCCAACATCTCCATTGCTGTAATCATATAAAGCCAGTTCTACTGTAGAGTCTAGTAATTTGGGGAAAATTTGTTAGTGTTATTTGGAGATCAAGATTCTTCCAGTTTGGAAATATACTAATAATTTGAAGTTAAATGAATAAAACTTGAAAAATACATATTTACATAAGATAAGGAAAGCTCTACCAGCTTAGAATCGACCAGATTCCTCCCTCTTTCTTAATAGTGGATCTGAGCCCCTATAATGCACCTGGTCTCTTATGTATGGGGCAGAAGGTTGAGAGGACACAAGCTTTCATTTACTTCTTATCAAGCAAGTAATTGTCAGCAAAGACTTGTATGCTTGGTAGTATAGGGGTCACATACGAGGGGAAAGAAGCTTGTACATTCATTTCAATGTCACTTAATAGTGTTTATTAGGTGGTGATTCTCTTCTATCCAAAATTTCATAGCAGACAATGAAATCTTTTCTATAAAATCTTCATTTTAGTGAAGAATAAATTTATAAAGGGCGAACCTTAGAGCCAGGCTCAAGTCCTATCGTGAAACTATGAGTCTATCACTTAACCTCTGGGCTCCCTATGCTCTCTGAGACTTTAAGTTCCAGACAAATTCCGATCAGTTTGCCTTAGCAGAGAAAGTTCCCATGCAATGAAATCACAGGTTCAGGTCACTATAAATACTTTATGCTATGAACACTTTTTGAACTGTAACACCTAATGTTTTATGTCTAAAAAACAGACTAATGTGTTTTTAAAAGCTTCAAATTAACATTTATACATGGTACATCAGAACTAATTTCTTACAATGAACTAAGTGTCTCATAGTATGATCTTTTTTAGCTTACCTTTTGTTTGGCAAGGACCTTCCTATGTGCCTGCCAGACCTTGGTGCATTTATTTAATAAGTAAAAATTCAAACTCATAAAATGTTTTCTAAATGTTGCACAACTGCTTGCAGAGGCTACAAAAAGTAATAGCTTGATAAAGCACTTGAGACAGAGTTTAAAAAGTCAATGGGCAACAAAATATAGGCTGCTTAAGGATGAGGATTGTTTTCATTTTATATGTTTGTATACCTCATTGCTAGTGCATGATAGCTAGCACCAGGAGAGAGCTGTAGATGTTGGAAAAACCTAGGGACCTTAAGAGGTGGATTTTGGGAATTGGTGTATTTCAGACATGGTGGGGATAGAGTTAGGAGATGAAATGCTAAGTTCAAAGATCAATAGTGGTCTATATGCTACCTAAAACAAGGGAATAGGAAGAAAAACTGGAATGGTCCTACAAAATTGGCCTTTTCTATACCTTCAGCAGTCTGCTTTGTGCTTGGAGGTAGAAGGTAGGGGAAGAGAAGAGCATGTGGTCAAAGGAATGAAGAGAATAGTCAAGAATGAAAGGGGCACTCAGAAATCTGATTCTGCATGTTCAGTACATAAGGAAAGCATTATCCAGCCTCCCACCTCAAGCATTGGGGTTCCATGTTAATGAGTAGCTTCTGCTAATAATCATTGTTAGAAACAATTACTTGGGAACCAGTTATAGGTCTGGACATACTCAAGAAAAGGAGAAAGTGATGACTTAGGACTTATCTGTCATATATGTCTGAAACCCAGAAATACCAGTACTAACGTTTACACACCATTCAGATAGATGCCAGAGAATCAAAATAACTGAAGGACCTTGTCCTGTGACAACAGGTCAGCTTTCTATGTATCTTGTCTGACCTGCTGGTTTAGTTTTCCTTTTATGGCAACATTTCAGCTTTATTTAGTAAATAGAAAAGACAGTTTTGACAGAAATATCATCTTTCTGTCTCTGTCTCTGTCTCTCTTTTTGTCGCTGTCTCTCTCTCTCTGGTCTCTATGTCTCTCTGTCTTTATGTCTTTGTCTCTCTCTGTCTCTCTGTCTTTCTGTCTCTCTGTCTCTCTGTCTCTCTCTCTCTCTCTCTCTCTCTCTCTCTCTCTCTCTCTCTCTCCCTCCCTCCCTCTCAAATTACAAAATTACCCACTGCAACTAGGAAAGACTTTAAATGCCCTTGAATCATAAAAGTAGTGTTCTTAAAAATGAAAGATATAGGCCCTAATAGCATTTTAAATTTGAACATAATCAAAAACCCAAAGTATCAATAGTAGAATGTGTTCTTATAAATCAACAATGGAGATGAATTCTTTTAAATTCAGAAATGTTGTTTTTCTTCCAAGTCATGGTAAATAAAATCAAGATCTTTTCTTCAGTATTATTTGCATATGGCATGATCAAAAAGTTTCTTTTGACTGAGATATGCACCCTGGTTTTTTAAGACTCAACTTCTTTAGGCATCTCTGGTAGCTCTAACTGTTCTTGTTTATTAAATTTCACTCTATTAAGAAGAAACAAGATTCAGACAGAAATAAATGAAGTTCCACTGAACAATTTTGTTTTTGTGGTGACTTTTTAAGGAACGACGCAAGTTTGGTCCCTTAGGATGGAATATTCCTTATGAGTTTAATTCAGCTGACTTTACAGCAAGTGTTCAGTTTATACAAAACCACCTTGATGAATGTGATATCAAAAAAGTGAGTAGTATCTTTACTGTACTTAACCCTTTTGTTCTTAATAATACCCAGATCAGTATTTGCCAACTCTTTTATTTATGAGACATCTTTCATCTTGCTAGTTCACATCAAGTTGGGGGGATGAATTGTCCTTCAACAGTTTTCATGTTCAACCATTTCTCACATACCCCCATTAAGAACACACACACACACACACACACACACACACACACACACTCCCTCTTCTCTCTACCAATGTTATAGCCTTTACCATCGCAGGTCACAAATCAGGAAAAGGAAGTAAAGAACTATGAAATCATACTTCATCTCAGCAAATGTGAGGACACACATACACTACTGTTTCCTGTTATATATTTCCTTTAATAAGCAAATTATAAGCTCTTTAGCAATGTAAATAAGTGAGTTCTGATTAATCCATCATAAAATTTTTCATGTGATGGTTTTTAGTATTTTCAGACAGTACAAGACTCCTATTACTGGTCCTAACTTCTTCAACTCTCTCCCTGAAATCAAATCACCTAGATGTTTCTTATTATTCATTTTATTCATATTGGTTATAACTATATTTTTATAAAAACAACAGGGTGTATCATGGACTACAGTACGCTACATGATTGGAGAAGTTCAATATGGAGGCAGAGTCACAGATGATTTTGATAAACGTCTACTTAATTGCTTTGCTAGAGTAAGTCGATTTAGAAACCATAAGAATATATTGTATTACATAGAATATATTGTATCACTGTCATCTTTAGGTTTTAATAGTACAACTTTTTATTTGTAGCATATAAATTAATCTTTATTTACATTAACTTCAGTGCCAGATTACTGAATAATGATCAGCACTTTTATCTGTGCCATAATTAAATTCTGGAAGGGAACTAACCTCAATTCTCAGTTTTCTAATGAGTGAATTATCTATTTTATAGATTATTTATAGTGATTCAGAGCTTCCTCCAGGCTTAGGCATAAAGTGGGTTGAGTTGGGGTCTTGGGGGTGGGATGGGGAGTGAAGCAGCCTTCATTAGAGCATTTCAAAGACATAGAAATGGTTTAGGAATTACCCTTTTTTGGCTTGATTTGTATTACATTCCCTATGTTCTGGACTATATCAGTAATGCTTTGTCTTCAGAAAAACTAACTCCTCTGGATGTGGATGACTCTAAATATAATCAAATCTTAATTAATCAGAATATTTCAACGGTATCATGTTTTGTTCAATTTTAGTCTTCCAGGAAGTTGTATTCATTTCAACTTTTCCTTTATGAAAAACCTTTCTAGACAGTTTAGAACTACTATAAATAAGGTAAATAAAAGCAATGTTAAAAGTAACTGAGTTAAGATTCATTGCAATGGCCTATCTTGGCCCCATTTCCCTCCTTTTAATAAGGAGATGAAAGTCTAAAGAGTAAAATGTTACACATGCAACTAGGTCAGTTTATGAATTGGGTTTGCTTAACTTTTCCATTTCAAGGGAGAATTTAGTGTGGGGTGGAGGGGGGAGGGGAGGATTAACAGGGAAAATGTGTTGTAAAAAGCAAGAGACATGGGCAGCTAAATGACACAGTGAATAGAGCACTGACCCTAGAGTAAGAAGGACTTGAGTTCAAATTTGGCCTCAAACACTTAATAATTACCTAGCTGTGTGATCTTGGGCAAGTCACTTAACCCCATTATCTTGCAAAAAAATGAAAACAAAAAGCAAGAGACAAAAGAAAAATTTTCTTCCCAAGAAACTGAACTTAGTATGAAATTCACCACTTCCTTACTTTGGTGTGTGTCATAATTCAGCAAGCAGTAACTTAGACTTCCAGAATTCTAGTTTTCAGACCAGTAATCTGCATTTAGCTAATAGTATGGCTTTGGACAAGTTACTTTTACCATTCAAAGTCTCAGATGCCTAAACCATAAAATGAGGGAGTCTGATTATCTAAATTCTCTTTCAGAGTAGTATGATAATCTTTGGTTAAATTACTATATCTGTCACTTTTTCATTCTCACTTATTCCACTCAAGTCTAGGCTTGAATCACCTTATGTCACGATTTTTTTAATTGTTTCCTTCAGAATGTTTTCTGGTCTTCAGTCGTCTCTTGACCTCACTGCCTCCAAATCCATTCTACATACTACAGGGGCAGCTTAGGTGGTGCAGTGGATAGAATATCGACCTTGGTATCAAGAGGACCTGAGTCTGAATTCAGCCTCAGGAACTTAACACTTACTTAGCTGTTCCACCTTAAGCAAGTTGCTTAATCCTAAATGCCTCACATTCAATCATCCTGATTCGTATCTGGCCACTGGACCCAGATGGCTCTGAAGGAAAACATGAGACTGGTGACTTAGCACAGCACCCCCTCACTCAAATCTAATTCATTTCCTTGTCATGGCATCACCTCCCTGATGTCAAAGTCTTCTTCGAGATTGACAGACAAAACTTTCCACACTACAGACAGATTAGTCATCTGAATTCAGTGTTTTGAGCATAATAAATTCTCTCGGTGACTCTTACCTTCAGAATCAAATCCAAATTCTTAAAGTTTACATTCATTCAATCATTAAGCATTTGTTAAACTCCATACACTTGATGTATACGATGCCAGTGATACAAAACAAAAATGAAATAGCCCCTACTCTCAGGGAACTTCTGTTCTATTAGGGGAAGCAACATACTCACATAAATACATTCAAAGTAAATCAAGGTAACTTAGAAAGGGATACACTCTCTTTGCACAACACCCCCCCCCTTAGCTTTTACTTTCCATTAATATACTTCATGAAATCTTCTGTTTTCAGATTGAAGTACTTATCACTCCTCATTCTTGCCAGGTCTGAGGCTCTCATGCCTTTGCTTATGGCTATGAAACTGCTTAGAAGGTCTGTCTTCTCTTCCTCACTCTTCTTCACTCTTCTAAGTGTGAGACTCACCTCAAACCCTAACTCTCCCACAAAGTCCTTTCAATCACTATAGACTTTAGTGGCCATCCCCACCTCCACGATGTTCTTGGTTATTGCCAGTATCTCTCATTTGCCATGTAGAATATTGCTATCTTTTGTTGATATGCCCAACTAAGTTCTAAGTCTTTCAAGGTTAAGGGCCATAACTTGTGTGCCTGTACTTAGCAGAGTATCTTATAAATAGATGAAATTCATGACTATTTCTTAATGATTATGATGAATGTAATTTTATCTTTCTAAATAAGGATCTTACGTTTCTGAATCAATATGAAGCTAATTTATTATTATGCCGTACTGAGGGGTTATAGATTGAGATGGATCTTTACTATTCCCAGGATTCACACTAGAGGCAGTAAGGAATAAAGGATGAGTTGCAGCAATATTACTTATATTAGCAAAATGCTGTAAACAAAATATGTGCCCAGTGAATAGGGAATAACGGAGGAAACAGTGGCATTTTAACGTAATGGAATATTACTGCAATGTGGAAAAATGCATATGTTAAGAATTTAGAGAAACATGGGAAGAATTTTAATTAAATTAATCAGAAAGCATTAATTAGGTGCCTGCTATATGGCAATCAAGAAGACCCTGAAGTGTTGCAGAGTGAAAAAAACAGAGCCAAAAGAATTATACATACACACACTTACATGTATCTTTTAAGCTGTTAAAATATAAAACTGTACTTGACTTTTGGGACAATCTGTAAATATACATACAAACACACACACATAAATAAATATATATTAAAATATATATTAAACTTTGAAACAATGTGAATATAAACAATATTGAGAAGCAACAAGTCTAGTTAAATAAATTTGTCCATGTTAGTATCATCTATTAATCAAACTTTTTCAGGGAAAGTACTTGCTAGAGAAGCAAAAACATTTAGGTATTTGGTAAGAGATACTTAATTGTAGCAAAGCAACATATATCAATTTTCAATGTGAAAAATAACCAAAAAAGGGGGATAAAAGTGAGAACATGGAATTTAGAGTCACAAGATCTGGGTTCAAGTTTCTGTTCTACTACTTATGACTATACATAGTAGCCTTTAAATTCAGCTCCTTTTGGGCACTGCCCCACCTTCCCAAAACAGCCCAATGGGATTTCAGAAAATGCTTTTTGGATAAATCTATGCATTCATCAGTTTTTAACTTGGATAAATAGTACAAGTTAAAAATTGAATGCATCTCATCATTTCCCTTCATTGTCCCTTCAAGGGATGGAGGATGGGAGGCACTATAGAACAAGTGTGGTTTTACTTACATTTAACCTGACATCCACTCAATCTTTCTTATGTCAGTCCCCACACTTATCCATTCTCTGTGTCTATCTGTCTGTCTGTCTGTCTCTTACACACACACACACACACATGCACACGCACACACACACACACACACACATGCACACACACACACACACACACACACACACACGCACATGCCCACGCACATCTTTCATAGATCTCCTTACACATAGCCAGGAAATAGATTCTCCCACTACACTTCTAGCACTATCTTCAAGGTACCATGCTTCTTTAATAAGTTCATGAAATCTTAGGGAACTGCATCTTAGCAGAATCACTGGGAAATAGCTGTTCTACCTTTTAACTCAGAACACCTGAGTCATGTGACCATGGACTCAGCCACTTAGCCAACTTTTCTGACCCTTAATTTCCTCATATGCAAATTGAGAATAATAGTAATTGCATCTCACAAGAAAAGTGCCTTGTAAATTCTCAAGTGCTATATTAATGACAGTGCTTTTAAAGTTAAGGTTTTTATTAGTATTTTACATATCATTTTCAGCATTTTAGATTTTTTATATCATTTGTCTTTTTGTGATTTGCTTTTACCTCCAAAAAGTAAGTGCCAAAAAAGCAATTATGGTTAACTGACAGTTCCTAATAATTGTGTTTCAATTAGTTGAAATTCTGTTCAAGAAGGGCAACTGATTCATGAAAGCCTTTAAGAGGGCATCTATCTGCTTTACAGCAAAGTAAGGATAGGGATCTACTGATTTTTTTATTCCTGAGTTTCTGTTTTACACATGCAAAAGTCACCTATGGTTAATCTATCAACAGTTATACTGTACAGAATACCTACTATGTGACAGACACAGAGACAGGTGATAGAGGAAATTAAAATAAAGGTAAGATTACTTGTAGTAATCCCCTGAACAAGTAGCCCTATTTGGGTGGTTGGATGGAATATACACCCTCAGATGGTCTCCATTTTGAGGAGCTCTGAACACATTTTTAACTGCATTTATGAAGTGAAGTCAAAGCTGATCTAACTAGAGAATTTTTAGGAAGTTCTGAATGCTGTCCCCATTCCCTTTGCAAACACTTATTCCTTGAAATTTAATGTGGGAAAAACTTCATAAACATCAAAGTGAAAAGAATACAGGGCTAGGAGCCATAAGTCTTGGACCTGAGCTGTGATTCTGCCATTTACTTGTAATGTGACTTTGGGCAAGTCATTTCTTCTGTCTGGGTTTCAGTTTCCTTATCTACAAATCTACTATTTTCCCTTAAAGAATCATTGTGTGGAAAGCACTTAAAATGTTATTATTAATATGAAATAGAAGCTAAAATGAGTTGTATTCTCATTTTTGCCTACATTTATAAACTTGTTTAATTAGTATTCATTTGTCATTACTTATTCTCTCAATGATAAGAATACTATTTATCAAAACCAATATAAAAAGGATATGATTGCTCTTCAACTTTATACTTATTATTTATATTTTTAATTTTGTTTTACATAGGTTTGGTTCAGTGAAAAGATGTTTGAACCAACATTTTGTTTTTACATGGGTTATAAAATCCCAATATGCAAAACTTTGGAACAATACTTTGACTATATACAATTACTCCCTTCACTGGACAATCCTGAAGTTTTTGGTCTCCATCCTAATGCTGATATCACGTAAGTTCTTAGCCTTTCTAATTTACAAGACACATTGATAAGCCTAACTTTGCAGCATATGCTTTTCATTTTATCTCCTTACCAGGGCCATAGCTTGGAATTCTGATGTTTGAGGTGGGGAGAAGGGAGTGTCATGATATGGTGGAAAAGATGCTGGACTTCAAGTCAAAGGATCTAGATTTGACTCACTACCTAGATGACTTTAGGCAAACTATTTAACTTCTCTGGATCTCAGTTTCCATATCTGTGAAATGAAGAAGTTAGATGTTATCTATTCTGAATTTATGATTCCATGATTCTGTCATCCAGGATTATCTACTTTATGTATTGCATAAAGGATTGGTTTTTTTAGGTACAGTCTTATACTGGGAAAGGGGCAGTCAATCACTCATCCAGTCTGGCCTTTGTAGACTGTGAGTACAAGAAGAGTTCAGAGAGAGATTAGAGTAGTAGACCACCAAAGTTGGAACTTGGAGGATATAGGCAGGGTTGTGCTGGAGCCAGCTCTAACCAGCTTATAAGAGACCTGGGATAATTTTTCAATGGGAATATTTACATTCAGAAATTGAATTGCTGCTTATCAGGTCTTGATTTATTGTCTGTTGATTAAGTAGACTCTTGAAAGTCTTAATAATGGAGGTTTAATGGAAAATTATACTTTTTACTGGAACATTTACCAGGATTCTCCTGTATTGCTCTGTAAATGTTGCTAAGCTCAGAAGTGCAGTAAAAGGCTCAGGGAATGAAGTCATTACCAGACTGGAGATCTGATTGTAGAATAATAAAAACAACCACTGAAATTTATGCAGTGTTTTAAGGTTTATAAAGTGCTTTACACCCATTATTTCTTTTGAGCTTTATGGATATGAGACATGAAGGTACAAAGAAGGCAGAGTATACACCAAAGTATACCAAAGCAAAGTTTGGAGACATGAATTATTGTGAACCATAATTGACATTAAGGAGGTTGACTGGAAAACAAATTGGGGGAGTATGGTAGGGGGGGAAAAGATTGTGTAGTAGAATGGAGCCAGATTATAGAAAATTTTAAAAGTTTAAGAGGTGCTTGACTGAAACTAAAACAACCATAGATCATAATATACTTTGAAGAGAGTAGCATGACTAAAGCAGTGCTTTAGTAAAATTTATCTGTTGAGTGATAGAAAAATGGATTGGAAGAAAGAAAAGAAAAGCCTGAAATCAAGGAGACCAGCTAAGAGCCAGTGACAGGAACTGTACTAGGAGTGGCTGTGGGAATAGCAAGGAAAGGAAGAAGAAATGTTTACCAGGACTTGATGATGGAATATTAAGTTAGTCAGATAATCCATCAATAAACATTTGTGGAGATGTATTCAATCATTAACTAACTAGCTCAAGAAGGAGAAGACTGGTTCTTCCCATCATAGACATCTACTCTAACAGGCATCTTTCCACAGACTTGCCTACTCTGCCACTCAAAATCATAACACATACCTACATATGCACATGGCCATTGGATGGTAAACCCTAGCACAACCAGTGTGGTGTGGGGGAAATGGAGCATGGACAATTTCAGTTTGGAGTGTTAAGTTTGACACTTATGTACAGTTACTCTGCCCAAAGGAATATAAATTTTGATCACTGAAAACCTAGCAAATTATCTTAGGTATTGCAGGCTTTCTAATAAACCATGCCTTAAACTCAAATCACTTTGACTATCATAGATTGGCCAACCACAATCCTAGTTCAACCCCAAGTCTCACTTGTTTAGATTCTGATGGCTCAGAGTGAGTGTAAATAACAATTGTTTCTGTTTTAACCAGAAATCCTGAGGCTCTTCCCTCTCAAATTGATTTTACATATACATATATATATATATATATATATGTGTGTGTGTGTATGTATGTATATATTTTATTAGATAAAAGAGGCTATTCCTTGTTTCATTTTTACTTAACCTTAATCACTGAATGAACATCACTTCAGACAAACTGAGACCTGAGAAAGATCTTAGATTAAAAAGACCCACTGCCTGGGACTTTCTGCATATCTGGTCACTGGTCCCAGATAGCTCCTGATGAGAGAGTGAGGCTGGTGACTTTGGACATCCCTTCCACACTTAAATCCAGTTCACTTGAGCAAGTCATGACTGATATCATGATTCTCTTTGAGAATAAAGGACAAAAAAACAATAACAGCAACAACAAAAACTTCTGGAGATAATCTAAGCAACTAGAAATAAAGGACTTGAAAAGAAGTGAGAGATTTTGACTGAATGTGTAAAATTTGAAAGCCATCAAGAAGGTAGTCAAAACCATGAAAGTGTATCAATTCTTGAAATAATGTCCCTGGGAAGAAAAGCAGAGGGTTAGCAAGAGAACCTTAAAGGGAATGCTTAGAGTTAAATGTCAGGAGAGAGACCAGCAAAGAAGACTTAGTAGAAATAACTTTAGGGTTTGATAAATGTATTTGAATAGGCAAATCTACTGATTAGCCCTCAGTGCCCAAATTTTTTAAGAGTTTCTATTGCTTTTTAAGACCATAGTGGAGGGTCAACTAGGTGGTGTGATGGATAGAGCACCAGCCCTGGAGTCAGGAGGACTTCAAATCCAGCCTCAGACACTTAATAATTACCTAGCTGTGTGGCCTTGGGCAAGCCACTTAACTCCATTGCCTTGCAAAAACCTTTAAAAAAAGACTATAGTAGACAATTTTATGTTCTTTGCATACCTATGTCTGGTTTTCCTTGGAGGTAGGGAGAAGGAAGGAAGAAGAAAAGAAAGAAGAAATCTTATTCTTACCTTTATTTAGGAATGCACATTTCTTAGTGAAATAGAAAATTCAAACTAAATGAATACTTTAAAATAAGTAAACTCTTTCCCAAGTGCTTGTGTACCTTGGAGACAGGAACCATAAAAATGTATATTTTATTCATGCTTTATTATCTAGATTTATAAGGCACTAAGTACTATGCAAATTCAACTGTTTTGATGCCAAAGTCAGTTCCTTATTTTTACTGTTTTTCCCATTAGTGCTTATACATGTCTTTTTACATTCTGTAAATTCATCAGTTGCCTCATTACAACTTTTATGTTCATTTCCTCACAGGAAATATTTAAATGTGTTCTTTTGGTATCAACCAACATTCTATTCAAGATTAAGTTTTTATTCATGTTCATTGATATTTCATGTATAAAGAAGTATCAGAACAAAACTCTGGTTTCCACATTGTGATACTCTAATAACTAATTAGAAATTTAATTATCCATTTCATAGGTAGTTCTATTTTAGCTAGCTTGCATTTTTCTTGTTGTTACTATGTCTTTACTGCCAAACTTGTCTCTATAAACTGCAGTACCCGGGATAGGAGCACTCTCAGGGTCTGTATCTATAGGATTGAGGCTCATCTACTTTCTGCCCTATCAAAGACAATCACTTTTTCTATTAGTAACTGTGACTATATTTTGACAGTCTAATTCAATAAACTACCTATCTAGCTGCAAAAGGCAGGCCTCCACTGCATTATGCAAATTGCCTATGAATGGTTTATGAGAAGATATGACTAAGAATCACCTTGGGTAAGAAAGCTATCCATTGGTGGACAGAATATTCAGACCAATAAGATATTCAATTCAGATGATATCAAAAGTAATTGGGGACCATAGGGCATAAGACCTTAGCATATTTCAACAGATGTGCCAATTCAACAATCATTTGCTGTTATAAATATTGTGGGATACTCCAAAGTAGTTATCAATCAGGCCATTCCTGAAGATATACAGTAACTTGGGGATATATACATATATATATATATATATATATATATATATATATATATATATATATATCCCCAGCATAGCCAAGAAAAATAGTCTTTTGAACAATCGATATTCTCACCTTTATAGTTCCTCCACACTAGCCACAACCAAACATGAACCAATGAGTGATCCTAAGATCTTGATCACTTTCTCTCTTTCTCTCTCTCTCTCTGTCTCTCTCTCTTTCTCTCAACATACAAAGGACAAAATGGCCTCTGTTTATCATTGCAAAGGTTCACAAAAATATCAAAATATATATTTACATTTTGTCAGAGATGGTAAATATTTTCTTGGAACCAAACCTGGTCAAGTGGATGGACCCCACAGAAGACATAGTTGCACACTTGTTCACATGTAGCGTAATAAAGAACAGAATTCCCAGACCAAAATCCCTAAAATTCCTTAACTATGCACAATCTTTTTTGTTGGCAAAATTATTAAAATAAGACTAGAATAACTAGGATATCGCTGTTGCTTATTTCTTAAGCTACAGTGGTTTTCTTCAAAGGAGAAAGCCACAGTTGATAAAGCTATTTTACTCAGGCTATATTCTCTGTGAACTTGTGACTGCATAGTCATGGTTCCAGATCTGCTGCTTATATTTCTGGGATGGATGTGGCATTTTAGGTTTATATAACTTGAAAAATGTTTCCTTGGGCTTTGGAAATCTAATATTGCAATTACATCACAATTGGGTTTGAAGAACACTTACATAGTACAGTCAAAGAAGGCATGTGATTTCATTTTCACAGACAAGAGAGACCAAAAAGTCAAATAACAAAATCATATTGAATGCCTACTATATATATATGAGATGCTAAACATAGTAGAATTAGGGGAAAAGTATCAAGCTAGACTGAGAAGACAAAATTAATCTATGAAATAAAGAACAATTGACTTTAAATAGACTAGAAATTCAGAGAAAGGAGAGACTAGTATAGACTGAAGTAATTAGAGAAGATTTCATGGGAGAAAGCTCTGTCTTAAGACTATACCCTGAAGGTTGGTTAGAATTTAAATCATTGAAAGTTGGTAGAGAAGAACATAAACAAAAGACCAGACGTGAATGACAGTAAATGGCTAGGTTGATAAAGTATCCCTAAGTAAGATTGGATAGATAAATGGTGCATAACTCCTCATATACAAGCAAATCAATCCAGTAAGAGGTCATATGCAATTAATATTCTCTTACAAATTCAATTTCATATGTTATTTGCATTAAAATAAGTTGTGCTTCTAAAACAACAGTAAAATTATCATCCTTCAGTAATTTAAATTGAGCACCCTCATGAGGAAGAACATTACTTATTTTGCCCAGTGAATAAACAAGGAAGCAGCATTACGTAGTGGGAAGAGAAAAGGACCAGAAATCAGAAAATCTGAGTTTGAATTCCTTTTCTGCCCTAAATAGGACACACTTTTGTAGAATCTTTGTGAATATTGCTTCCATTCTCTGGAATTTGGTTCCTTCATCTTTCAAATGAGGTCAGATTAGATGACCGCTCTAAAAATGTATACAATTTATTGATCATCCATGAACCCTATCTTCTAAAAAGTATAGATCATCCATGGCATTATTATAATCTGTGAAGTATGGATAGAGTGGATAGAGTAGTCAGCAATACCTAGGTTCAAGTCATGTCTCTAACACATATTAGTTATGTGACTTGGGCAGGTCACTTAAATTCAAAGCACCTTCAATTTGCAGAATAGTTGTTGACTTACATAAGTAAAAGGAGTTACCTCACTGGGAACTCCCCACACAAATTAAAGCATAGATCTAAGCTTTACAAAGAACCCTAGACAGAGAACTGAATAGAGCCAAAATGGTGGAGAGAAACTAGGAAATTCCCAGTGTTTTTCCCAGTTTCCCTCTGAAACAACTTTTTTAAAAAGGAAAAACCTCTAAATAGATCATGAAGCAACAGAACACAAAAAAACAGAGTGAAACACCTTTTCACCTCAAGATGGCCTGGAGGAACTTCAGGGAAAGGTCTGTCTGTGGGTAAAAAGGAAGTGTGGCCCAGCAAAGACGGAGGAGCTAGGAAACTTGTGTGAGGGTCTTAGTCACAGTGCAGTTTAGTAACCAAAGCATTTGGACCCCTACTCATAAGGCTAGCAGTACAGCAGGCTAGTAGGGAGGTCCCTATCCCCAGCCTGGAAGGCATACTGAGAGTCCAGGAATACTGGAGCAACAGGTGAGACTGGATGACCTACCATAATGCAGGGAGCAAGCCATGAGCCCCTGAGACCCCATTGTAGAAAGCAAGGGAACAAACCCTGCACAAAAAGCTTGCAACTCAAATTGCAAAATGAGTAATAATTTTTAAAAAACCTAAATAATAGAAAGATACTATGGGAACAGGGAAGATCAAAATACCATCTCAGAAGAGTAAAGCTGTGACAAAATACTTACATGCAAAGCCTCAAAGGAGACTATGAATTTGTCTCAAATCCAAAAAAGTCATCTTAGAAGAGCTCAAAAAGGATTTTTAAAACCAAATAAGAGGAAGAAAAAACTGAGGAAAGAAATGAGTCATACAAGAAAATTATGAAAAAATGGAAAAGGAAACACAAAAATTGACTGAAGAAAACAATATAGTAAAAAGTAGAATTGACCAAAAGAGGGGAACCACCTTTAAAACTGGATTTGGGATCAACTAGATTGCACAGTGGATAAAGCACTGCCTTGGAATCAGGAGGATCTGAGTTCAAATCCAGCCTCAGACACTTAATACTTTCTTAGCTATGTGATCTTGGGCAAGTCATTTAACTCCATTGCCATGAAAAACAAAAACAAAAAAAAAAAGTAGAGTTGACCAAGTGGAAAAGGAAAAACAAAATCTAACTGAAGAAAATATGGAAAAATTAAAATTGGGCAAGTAGAAACTAATGACTTTATGAGAAATCAAGAACCCATCAACCACCACCAAAAGACTGGGAAAATAGAAGAAAATGCAAAGTACTGCTTAGAAAAAACAACTGAGCTGGAAAATAGAACTAGGAGAGGTAATTTCAGAATTATTGGTTTATCTGAAAGCCATGACCAAAAAGAGTCTGGACAATATTTTTCAGGAAATTATCAAGGAAAATTGCCCTAACATCCTAGAACAAGGGGTAAAATAGTCTGTGAAAGAATACGCTAATCATCTCCAGAAAGAGATCCCAAAATAAAAACTCTAAGAAGTATTATAGTCAAATTTCAGAATTAGCAGCTAAAGGAGAAAATACTGTAAGCAGTCAAAAAAAATTCAAATACCAAGGAGTCACAGTCAGAATTATGCAGAACTTAGCAACTTCAACATCAAAGGATCAGAGGACCTGGAATATATACTTGAATATATATCTATATCTATATCTATCTATCTATCTATATATATATATACTTATATATATATATTTCAAATTCAATATTATATTAGAAATATTAGCATTAGGTAATTAAAGGAATTAGAATAGGCAATGAGGAAACAAAACTCTTAGCAGATGATATAATGTTCTTCTTAGAGAATTCTAGATAATCACCTTAAAAAGTACTTAAAACAATCAACTTCAGCAAAGTTGAAGGATATAAAATAAACCCACAGAAATCATCAACATTTCTAGATATTACCAACAAAACCCAGTAACAGGAGATAGAAAGAGAATTTCCATTTAAAGTAAATGTAGACAAGATAAAATATTTGGGAGTTTATCTGCCAAAATAAATATAGAAACTATATGAACACAATTACAAAACATTTTTTACACAGTTGGAATCGTATCATTTGGGTAGGCCAAGCTAATATAAACAAGACAATTGGAAAAACATCAATTGCTCAGTGCTAGACCAAGCTAATATAACAAAAATGACAATTATACCTAAATTAAATAATGTATTCAATGATATATCAATCAAACTTCCAAAATATTTTCATAGAGCTAAGAAAAATCTGGGTAGACAAAAGATCAAGAATAGAAAAGTAATTATTTTTTTAAAAAAAGAAAGATGACCAAGTCAAATCATTTATAAAACTATTTTATAAAGGATCAGTCATCAAAACTGTTTGGTACTGTCTCAGAAAATGTTAGATCAATGAAATAGATTAGGTACAAAACAAACAATAGTAAATGACTAGCAGTATTCTACTGTTTGATAAACCTAAAGACTCCAGCTTCTGGGATAAGAACTCACATTTGACAAAAACTACTGGGGGAAAATTGGAAAAGAATT